>NC_037688.1:34362874-34494325 GCF_003255815.1 Theropithecus gelada
GAAACTCTGTCTCAAAAAAAAAAAAAAAAAAAAAAAAAAATTGTGGATCAAACATTGTATATGTGAGGAAACTAATTATTCAAAATAAGTGGAATAGAACCATGTGCTGTGGAACAAATGTACAAGTTGCATGCAAAGGTAAAGACGAAGCCTTGGTTTGGACATAAATTACTGGGGGAGCCCCACTCAACTAGATAGGAGGCCACAATGCCAGGATGACCATGTTACTTTTAGGGTATATAGATTCTGGGGTGGTTTGCACTGATTCCTAACAGTTCAGCCAAACTATTGAGCTGATTATATCTGTTTCTTGCCATCTAAAAAAAAATAAAATTTATCCAATAACAATCAGTTCTCCATTTCTGTACCCCTTCCCCAATTGCCCAAATAAAAGAGATTTCCCTACTTGCTGTTCCTGGAGAACTATTGTTGCTTTAGATTCATATCCACTTGAATATGTCTTAGATAAAGAAATTCATGGCCTGTCACAGTGGCTCACACTTGTAATCCCAGCACTTTAGGAGGCCAAGGTGGGCAGATCACTTGAGGCCAGGAGTTCGAGACCAGCCTGGCCAATATGGAGAAACCCCATCTCTACTAAAAATACAAAAATTAGCCAGCCACGGTGGCACACTCCTATAATCTCAGCTACTCAGAAGGCTGAGGCATAAGAATTGCTTGAACCCTGGAGGCAGAGGTTGCAGTGAGTTGAGATCATGCCACTGCACTCCAGCTTGAGTGACAGAGCGAGACTCCATCTCAAAAAAAAAAAAAAGAGAGAGAGAAAGAAAGAAAAGAGAAAGAAAGAAATGAAAGGGAAAGATGAGAGAGAGAGAGAAAGAAAGAAAAAGGAAGGAAGGAAGAAAAGCAAGAGAGAAAGGAAAGGAAGAAAAGAAAGAGAGAAAGGAAAGAGAGAAAGAAAGGAGAAATTCAAAGAGAATGTCAAGATTTGAAAAACATCCTCCATCTTTCTGAAATGTAAAGAGTTGGTAGTTAGTCCTCATAGTTGTATATAGTGATGAAAATTTATTTATAAAAATAATGTATGACATAGACCAAATCATAGTATGATTTTTCGCTTATTCAAAAAGAATTAGGAGGAAATGGGTGGATGAAAGAATAAACATAGTGACCACATATTGACTCATAATTGGTTGTTAGAGCAGTATAAAAATCAAAGAAATAATTATTGCGTTTAAATTAAAATGAAAAGGATACAATTTTCTATTCTCTCTGAAAATAATTGTATTTTATTGGTAGGAAATATGCCTCCATTTAGGTTCATTATCAGGCAGACCATGTTAAAAATATTTCAGTATTTTAACAAGCTAAAATAAACGTTGTGGAAAATCAAAACTTTACCAGTTCTTCATTGTAAAAGTGTATTTGAATATTTCGAACACAAAGAAGTATGCTAAAATATGTCAGTTTATCCATGCTATATGACTTATTTTACCTAATATTGGCATTCTGTGTAAAAGATTTTAGAACACATGTTGCTTCTTCAAATAACCAAAGAGTTGGCTTCCTTTTTTTTTTTCCCCCTTGCTCTCAGAAGCTCCTAGAATTGTAACATCAGCTAGGCTGACTATTTTAGGCCAGATTTCATTGGAATGACTCTAATTTAAAACTGAATTATTTTTTATGGCACAAAATGCTTGTTTACTTTCCTTTTTCTGATTCTAGTTCATCATTCACATTATACATAATAGACTTACCATGTTTATTGGAAGGGACGCAGTCAGAAAAATCTCTAGTGAATGTGATTACCACATAATTGTGCATAGACAGCTAACTTGAGAGGGACAGTTTCTAATATGTTGAGAAGTACTTGCCTCTTTTATGACTGTAACTTTGGTATTGTATAAAAATGCCATTTTTTGATTACTGTGAATAAGACTTTAACTGATTCAAGCAATTTTAAGGGCTTTACTTTATGGATTTTCAAGTTAACTTTTAAACATTTTTTACTTCGATAAGCGTATTTCTCTACTTCTGTATTTTCATGCCTCATTCTGTATTTTTATTCACACTTTAGTTTTCTATCAATACTTATTTAGAATCAAATTTAAAATAAAGTTGAAGAGAAGGAGGACCTAATTTTAAATATATTCATAAAAATGCCAAGGTCAACGAGTAAATGTTTAAAATATCACATAATTCAGAGTACTATTCTCTATAATCTTCATGTCTAAAATTATATGGTCCATGTAGTAGCTACTGATTGAGAGTCTTGCAAAACAGGTAGAGAGGTCAAGAGGTGGGACTGGTTGATATATCAGTCACCTGATTTATAAAGGAGCTACAGTTCTCTACCAAAGGGTAGCAAAGCTAAATATTCACATTTGGAACGAAAAGTTCCTAGCATAAATCCCAGCCTATCTTCATTCAAGAGAGATAGCTTGTAATAAGTGTTTGGTGAATGAATAAACTCATTCAATCAGAAAAATATTATCTTTTTATTTCTCTAGCAAAATTTTGGCTTTTTCCCTTTCTTACCTGTACTTCTCCAACATTGTTGCTTTCCATGAAATAAAAGCAGTGGAATTAACTCAATTCTCAATGAGAAAAAGAAAACATACGAAGGGAAGGGGGTGGTTACCACTGTAGGCATAGGATAGGTAAAAGAGGTACATAGCTTACAATAAATTTAAGCATAGGCTGGTTATTGTAGTGTGAAATGGGAAAAAATAAAAACAATATGAACGACATACATTTCTAGCCTGACGGACTGAAGGAATAACAATGTAGACATGAATACCCAGATACCACAGTTTTAGCATTATTTGACTGATCATTTTCTCAGTCTGAGCCTTACACCTAGTCACAGGACTGTAGATGACCACATTAGAATCCCTTGATAAAATTTACCTTCACCATGACCCATGACTCTGAGACGACCTGAAGAAACTATTCTAATTGTAGTAGTGGGATATAGATAAGATATGCATTGGGCACAGGTTGCATGTCCAGACTTGGAAGATTTTGGATAGCTTTTCCTCTCCAGTCTGAAAATCCACACTGAATGTCAGAAAACTTCCCTATTTAAAGTTAATACTATGTAATGTCTTAGATCTTCAGATGTCATTTGAAGTGATATCTAAATGATGACTGAACAGATGATAAGAAGGTAGTGCTGTATACAGGAGAGAGGGAAATGCATTTTCAATGGAGGAAACAGACTGAGACAAAGCCTTGAGGCATGGAAGAACTTGGTGTGTTCGAAGAACTGAACAGCAGCATTATGGACGGATAGTACCGGTTTCAAAGAAAGTGTGACAACTCACATTGGTCATGTAGACCACGAATTTCATGACTTAGAACCGAGATAAAAATAAATGTTTCACCTGTGCTGTTATAAGATGTAATTTTTAAAATGCAAAAGTGAAAACATAGGGAGAGTGAGGTAACTAACAAAAATTGAAAGACTTTGGTGTCATTAAAATGAGTGACCAATTTTTAATTTTTAAATAACCACCCCAGGGCTATGTGTGATATACATTTCTAAGTGGGGCTGCTGATACTAGACTTAATTAGGATGTGTACTTCTGTATACTAGTCATTTCCAGCATGTGTTCTATAGAACATTTATTTTAAATGTTAATTGTAGATTTTGGAAACAATTCTGAGGCCAGATTTCACTCACAGTATATGCTGAGTATAAACTAAAAAATTGTCAGATCTTCAAACATGGAAATATGCATTGCACATAAGAAATTATACAATTGATATGGTCACTGCTCTTTTTTTTTTTTTTTGTCTTAAAGTACCTTGGGGTATTAGAGTTTCAGGGAAGAAAATATGGTCATTACTGTGACAGGAAACTCTACAACAATAAATCTCCCTTGATTCTAGTTAGCTTATTATGAAATCATTTATTTTAATATATTTTCCATTGAAATAATTTTGAAAGCCTTAATCTTAAAGAACATTAAATGGGCTATTTCCTTAGGCAAAGGAAACTAATTGGATGACCTTATTTTGGATTATATTTCAAGCTGAAGTTTTATACCTAGATGTTGAAAGACCATAATCTGGTCAAAAGCAAAATAGGAAAATAAACAGGAAAAAAAAAAAAAATGTTCTCCAGCTCTTAGAAGTGCTGCTGTGTTCTGAGGTCATCAATTAAGTTTGCATTGGTCAACCTAGCATTGACTTTAACTACATCAAATGCCATATTAATTTGGTCTTAAGTCGTGGAACCAATTATTGTCTAAAATAATCACTGTAACCCATAGAAGAAAAAAGTAGACAATTCAAGTCCTGTCTTGCCTTTCTGAAATAAAAGGGTGCATTTTAAGTAACAGTTTGTTTTGAAATTGTGTAACACTCATAAGAAGATGCAAAAGTTGTTAGCTTCACTTAGTTCTCCCCAGTGATAATATGTATCCATAATGCATTGTCAAAATCGGAATCTGGTGGTGCTACAATATTATTTACTCAGATAAAGACTTCATTCGGATTTTACCAACTTTTACATACAACTTTTATATGTTCGTGTTGGTGCTATGGATATCTTTCAAGGAAGAATTTTACTGAGGCAGTTTTCAAAGAAAAGAGCTGCAGTAAGCAAGCTAATTAGACATTCACTGCTAACAATCTTGACCTCAATTAGGTGAAGGATTCCTAATTAAATCGTTACAGGCTTTTGTGTTAAATGGTAATTGACTGCCTAGAAGTTCTTCACAATTATATCATATTAACAAGAATGTATTTGCATTTTTAATGCTTTATTGATTTCCAATTCATTACAGGACTGTTAGTGTTCTTTTACCATGTCATTGGAAGCTTTGCAAATTGTTCTTTAAGGTTCACAAGCTTAGGGAACAGGTTAAAAAAACAACGAAGTTGGTGACCCACTCAAGTGTTTTGCAAACTGCTGCATTGTAGCTACTCTGTCCCATAACTATTACCACCTCTTTAAATATACAACTGCAGGTAGGAAAACAGAAGACTTAGAGAAAATGGAGACATGTCGTCAAGACCACTCTCCATTTCTTTCTTTAAAATGTTATCATTTAAATGCCTGGTTTCTTTGATTCAGGCCTATTTTTCAAGGGACACTGTGAGTCATCTTGGCTAATTTTGTGGCATCCACAGAATCTTTAGACTTCAATATGATTGATATTTATTTATTTAACCTGAATTTAGGGTCAATAATGATTACCTATGCTCATAGGAAACATATGGGATGTGGCTCTAAGTATCATTTCATTCATTAGTTTCTTTGAAATATTTAACCAGATCTGTTAACGATAGTTATTTTCTCCTCTACTGGGGCTTCCCAAACCCACTAAAAAAAAACTGTTACAGTGTGGTAAAATCTCGGTGTTTCTTCTACTCATGTCTGCTTGCTTTACAATTCATCATGAGCTGGTATTAAATTTTTGAACTTCAGATTTAACTGGTAATTTTATTTATTAGTTTAATTTAAAGTTCTGGGATACCTGTGCAGGAAGTACAGGTTTGTTACATTGGTAAATGTGTGCCATGATGGTTTGCTGCACCCATCAACCCGTCACCTAGGTATTAGGCCCCACGTGCATTAGCTGTTTATCTTTAAATGATGGAATTAACTTTAGAAAATCTAGATGAATTTCAGTACATTGGAAAGAAAATATGTATCATTCACTGTCTCAAATTCAGACCATGTTCTCTGGCAGTAGTTAGTAGTATATTTTCATTTTTTAATATCAAAAGCCATCTCAAAAATAGTTTATCAAAAGTATCTCCTCCAAACAATAATCCACCATACCCCAGAGTCTACCATCTTATCTCCTGTTGTGTTACACACTACTTCCAGATTCAGGGTTTCTTCAGCTTGATTTTAGGAAGGTTGTTTTCATGGATCATGCAGTCCAGTGATTTCTTGAGCATTACTTGATGCACATGACCCGTCCATATACTAGGCTGATCATCTAAATCTATAGAGCTCACTAATATAGATCAGATACTATACACTAGAATCCATGAACAGATGTAAATAAACCAGTTTTTAAAATATTTTTCTATTGATGCCTCCTAAGCATTTTCTAGATGACGAAGTCTATAATAAAAACAGTCATTAGAAATTTATTTAAAAGAATATCTTTATAAACATGGCAGAAGGAAATATTTATTTGAAATCAGCAATTATTCTTACCAAACATTTCATTTAATTGAACACACTTTAAGAACCAAACACAGAGATAAATACTAATTTTTCTTCTCAGCCATAAAATATTAAGATAGAAATGATGTAAAAGCTAACTTAAAAGTTTGCTGCAGATTATGTATTTCAGGTCCCTAGTATTATTTTGGAGAATACGTTTCTTTAGATATTCAGATATAATTAAAAGTGCACAATGATTGAGATATAATTAGAAGTGATAATAAAACAAACCAGCAAATGTCATTTCTCCAGAAGCATATCATGGCAACATGATCTAGAGAGCTCAGCTGATGGATAGATAGGCTGGTCTTATTTCTTTTCTTCTACGGAAGAACAGAGCAGACTGTGCCTGGCTAAAGAACTATTGTTTAAATTTTCACATATTTTCTTTCTCTCTTTCATAGTACTGGATTCCCTAATATTCTTGTACCAATTCAAATCCTTACATAGTACTTTAAAACATTTGATATTCATAGTATAGCATTAATCTACAAAAATACGTTAACGCACCCATTAATACAGTCATATTTTTCTTGTTTGCTCTTTGTGATCACTTACAAATAAAACTTCATCATAAAATTATTGCCATACTGTGCATTCATCTATGTTAGAAATAGTTCATTTCAATCACCCCATGTTCTTGGTCATGAACTGGAAAGATGGGAATATTGCCGATATATTACAGCTGAACCCATAATGAAGTCATGTGTAGATGTTAGTTATTTTACTACAATAACATGGGTTTATATGTCTTTTCCAATTATTCTACACTTTTCCATTTTTACCAAATATATGATTGTACAGTTAATACTGTAAGTTTCACATTATAACTTTCAATTGAGTGATTTTATCATCAGAGTATGCAAGGCTTTATTTATGGGCCTACTCAGCTCTATTCAGCTGACCTGGCCTTGTCTTTTTATATGTTTTGCAGCCAGGAGGGCGCAGGAACTATTTGTACAATTCTTGTCTTCTTAAATATGATCACATCCTAAACCACAGGTTGTGTAACCTTCCCCAGAGGCAAAACCTGGACCCTACCACAGCCTGCATTCTGTCCAGCATCTCTCTCATGTTTTACAACTTTCCAGACCTCTATGCTACATCTTCAGAATCTCTTCAAATATTTTAACCTATGTCAAATCTTTTTTTTTCTTTTTTCAGCTCATCCATTTAGTTTCTGATTTCTGTGATATATTTCCAATACATTTTTCACTTCTAAGAAGTTCAATTTTTACCAAATATGCCTTATTTTTTAAGGAAATTGTGATTTCATAGAGCTTATAATATACATTTATAACTAAGTACACCTTCAAATAACACTATACTGCTTCATGGGTTGTGGAGATAACATACAAAAGATTATTCTCAATTCTGCCCTCCAATCCCCTATAACATTGTTGTCATTCATTTTGCTTATCCATATTAATCTATGAGATCAGTTAAGAATAAGATAAAATTTTATACTGCCTTCATAAATTCTTTCTCCAACGCTCTTCTTTTCTTCATGTAGATGTGAGTTTCTTCCTCCTGAAATTTTTTTTTTTTTTTTTTTTTTTTGGTTGAGACAGAGTCTCGCTCTGCCGCCCAGGCTGGAGTGCAGTGGCGCGATCTGGGCTCACTACAAGCTCCGCCTCCCGGGTTCACGCCATTCTCCTGCCTCAGCCTCCTGAGTAGCTGGGACTACAGGCGCCCGCCACCGCGCCCGGCTAATTTTTTGTATTTTTAGTAGAGACGGGGTTTCACTGTGGTCTCGATCTCCTGACCTTGTGATCCGCCCGCCTCGGCCTCCCAAGAAAAAAATTTTTTAATATTATTTTGCATGGTACTTCTGCTGGCAATGCATTCTCTTGATTTTAGTTTGTCTGAGAAAGTCTTTATTTCTCATTCATGCTTAAAGGATAATTTTGTTGGATATAAAATTCTAGATTGGTGTATTTTGTTGTTTTTCCTTTGAACACTAAACATACTAAACTCCTTTCTTCTTGCTTGCATGGTTTCTGATGAAAAATCCACTGTAATTATTGTCCTTGTTCCACTGGAAGTAAGGCAATTTCTTCCTGACCATAGCTTGTTTTAGGATCTAATTTTGGTTTTGTGGTTTGCTGCAGTATGAATGTAATATACCTAGGTTTAGATTTAAGGTATTTATCCGGCTCAGTCTTCTTGAGCTTCCTGTATCTTGGTTCAGTGTCTCATTCAATTTGGAAATGTCTCAGCTATTCCATGAAGTATTTCTTCTGTTCTTGTCTCTATTTCTGCTTCTGATGTTCCAATCTCTCATATATTACCCTCTTTGAAATTGTCCCACAGTTCTTGGATATTCTGTTTTAAGCATTTTTCCTCCTTTTGCTTATTAGTTTAACATGTTTATATTGATAAATATTCAAGCTTATTGATTCTTTTCTTGGCTATGCCTAGTCCAGTGAGGAGCCCATCAAAGTCATTTTTTATTTCCCTTACAGTGCTTTTATATTCTAGTATTTCCCTTTGATTCCTTCTTAGAGTTTCCATCTCTCTGTTTACATTATTTATCTATCCTTGCATGTTGTATATTTTTCATTAGAGTACAATTTACAGTTCCAGAGGCTTCTTTTCTGGGTAACCTGGTCTTGTTGTTATTCTCTGTATTTGCTTTTGTCTTGAGATTTTGAGGTGACTTTATCCTGCCACCTCAGTTCTCACAAGTGTGCAACTCAATTTTTTCATATGTTTTCTTGTTGTAAAGACAGAAGTAACGATTTCTGAGCTTTATTACAGGTTAGATTTGTAATCATAACCTACTCTGCTGTATTTTTCTGATAATGTTTTGTTCTTTTCTCATGTTTTGATCCACCCTTTAACATTCATAAATATTTTACTTCCAATAATTCCATGACCTATAGTTCTTAGGTTCCGATGCTGTTGGTGGGTTTTCTGGAAATTCTTGCTAATGTGTCTTTTTTTCCTCATGTGTCTTATAATTCTGAATATTAAGCCCATCCTTGGTGGGTCTATCTTGGAAAATCAACAACTTGAATTGATGAAGTACCTCTTCTTTTGCAAATATGTTATTACCTTTGCAAGGTAGCAGGTGCAGTATCAACTGTAGACAACTTTAAATTTATTTATCAGTATGTGTTTTTCCTATTTGTAATAGTAGTGTGAATTCAAACCCATAAAGTATATGAGGGCATGCCTGTGCTTATAAATATTTAGGAGATTTCTTTTTCTGTCTTTAGCACAATCTGAAACATGCAGATTCGCTTGTTTGCTCCTAAAATGCAAGGGTAATACTAGAAATATCTACTAGGATGTCTCCAAGCTTTTCAAATTCAACATGGCTAAATGTGAACTCTTTATCTTTTCCCTAAAGCCAACTTTTATTAGCATTTCAGGCGTCAGGGATTGTCAGTGCTGCAACATGTCAGGGAAGAAAGATGCAATATTTAGGAAAAAATTTATTGAGGTTATGGGACTAATGTTTTAAGGTAAGGGCATGTCTGTGGGGATCTAAGTGAGAAATGATATACTGAAGAGCAGGCTGATGGATACCAGTGAAACCTCCAAGGGGGAGTCACACATGGTGTGTTGCGGCCAGGGTGAGCGCAACTCTAAAAGAGAACAGTAAAAAGGAACAGTGCAAGACACATTTTTAAAACTAGGCAGAAGCTCATTGTGTGGGGACATAAATGACTGAAGATTTATGGGCTTTACTTGATAGGTAAACCTATCAATCAAGTAACCTACACAAATCAGGGTTTAAGGAAATATGGATTATTTCATTAAATTTGACTAGAAAGGGCAATTAACTGAAGTGTAGAATAGAGGCCAGTGTGGACTTCCTGTAATAATTTAGTAAAGTATAATATAGTGAGAACTTCAACAAATACCATCTAGTTACAATAAATCAACATAGTGAAGAGTTAGTTAATTAAACAGTGTGTTTGCTACAGTCATTTAAGACTATAGATTTTCAACCATGTAAGGGGATTCTTATCAGGCCCTGTATTGGCCTTATAAGCCACTTCTAGAAAAAAAGGACTTAAAAATTAATTGTCGCTATATATGTTTTTCAATTTTCTTCATTGCACAATGTCAGGATTTCACTGCGTAATCCTTTAAGTATAATTTCTGGGTCATGAGTTTCTAAGGTTGTTATTTGTTATGTTGGAATGTTTTCAGCAATGGAGAAAACTTGAGTTTTAAAAAAAATAATTACTCACCCCTGATTCCCTCTCCTAATCCACCCATTCCAAATCTGCACCTCTCCCTGGCTGTCTTCTTGGAGTATCTCAGACGAAAATTCTGGAGCTCCTCTTGACACCCTTCTCATTCACAAATCACGTTGCTTCATCCTGCAAATTCTGAAAGCTCTCTTCAAAACATATCCATAATCCAAACATCTGTCTCCTGCATGTTTGTAGGAACCTGCTAACTAATGTACATGCTTCCACCTCTTCCATAAAAAAAAGTCTGTATTCCATGGAGCATCTAGAGCGAGGTTTTATTATTTATTCAGAACACATCATTTTATTTACTGAGTCAGACCACATCACACCCTGCTCATAACTCTCTGATGATTTCTCATCTCACTCAGAATAAAATTCAAAGTTCTAAAGCAACATGCCTGAAAGATGCTATGTGATGTGGCCAGAAAGCAGAATGTCTTGCTCCCTTAGGTCATCTAAGTCTCTTCAATGTCACTTCCTCAGAGAGACTGTCTCTTACCAGAGGATATAAAACCATACCACACCCTCCTGTCGCTCTGTTCCCAACTCTGTTTTAATGTGCTTTATTTTTATCCATCACACTAATCATAATGGTATTTCTACACATTTCTGGCATTTGGTAGTTATCTATTAACAGCCTGTCTCCACAGAGCTTGCCGTCATTTCTAAAGCAGCCAGATCACTGCCAGGAACAAAGTAGGTGCTTTCTTAGTATTTTTTTGTTCATCAGCAAATATTTATTTCACAGTGTTTGAGGTTCAGGATAAAATGCTGAGTCAAATTTACATGTGTCCAATACATTATTAAACATAGAACAATAAAATGTGCATTGATTTTATGAAGAAGAGGGCTATAAACAGGGTCTCTGAGCTCCTCTGGGGAACTGTGAGTCACTTCTCTGAAGACTTGACATCTGTAGAGATGTGGGTGTGTGAAAGGTGTTTTTGGAGACAGGGCATTTCAGTTTGAGGATCAGCTTGTGCTAAGGCCCTCTGGCAGGAGCGAGAAGGGCCCAGTCACATAACTAAGAGAAGCCCAGTGTGTCTGTTGAGCACAGGAAGGTGGCAGACTGTGAGAGCAAGCCTGAAACTGTGGCTAAAACATGAAAGGCTGTCCATACCTTGATTAAAAGTATTCTTTATCCCTTCAGCAATTGAGCCGTTTAGTGCAGTTTTAAATTAGGCTATCAAGTTTCTATCCTAAGAAGATAATTATGCTTCCAGTATGGGAAAGTCAGAGACTTTGAAGTAATTCAGAAGGTGGTAACATGAACTAGGTGCCTAATTACAGCTATAGAACTATTTTCTAGGATATTTTCCTAGAGATGTTTGGAGGTCAAATTTGGGATGGCTTGGTGACTGATTAGACATGGGGCAAACAGGAAGATGTCGAGAACATATCCTAGATCAATGGCTTGCCCAAATGTAAGGAAAATGGTGTTATTCCCTGATTTGAGAGGAAAAGGAGGGTGAGAATATAGGAATTTGGACACACACATTTTTCTCTCACATTGGCACTGATATTTAGACGCCGTATGATTGCTCCTGAGCAAACGCTGACCTCCAAATTATGAAAACTACATTGGTAAAAATAAGCTACTCATTTGAAGACTGTTCTCATATGCGTGAAGGCATGAAGGCACCTTAGCTGGGGCATAGTCCAGAACTGTTCTAGCAATAACTTTATGTCCCTTTGCCCTTTATTTTGACTTTGTTATGCTGCTAAGCCATGATTTACTCTCTCCTTGTTTTCAGGACAAGGTGGAAGAATTTGAATCTAAAGAATATTTTTAAAAGTATTTCTTTTCTCCAAACAATTTAAAGTTTGAAATATGCAATAAATAATACATAAATAATAAAGCAATATATCTTCCAGGAACTGTTCTGTATAAGAAACAAGTCCCAGCGATTATCTTCATTGCCAATAACTAGAATCTTAAATCAGAGACAAAATATTTGTCATTGAAAATATTAATGTCAGTAAAAAAATTAGAGGTGATTCTTCTTTTAATTTTAGTAGAGGCTACCTCTGTGTTTTTAAGTAAATGAGAAAAATAAACTCAGCAGAAAATTTTATTGAATTAGAAATTGGTAGTTAAGTATGTTTGATTCTAATATTTGTTTTAGTTTTCCTCAACCATAAAAATATATGGCTGTAAGGCAACAGTTCAGGTTTGAAATATAAAATATTAAATCATTACTTAGATGCTTTGATTTAAGAAAACCAAAATATCTGAATAATTGCATATATTTTCACTTTTTTATATAAATGGCTGCTACTCTATAAAAATAGCCACGATTATAAATATTATAAGAAACTAAATTCAGTGCATTAATTTTGCATTTTTGTTCAGAACGTAATATTGAAGGAAGCAAAGTTTGAACACATTCTGTAGGAGATAAATAAAAATAATATAGAACCATGCATCTAGCCATTTCCCATTAGTGCAAAGTATTTTCTGACTTAGAAAACCATTCAAATTCCCACATGAAAGAAGAATCACAGGCAGCTTCCTTTGAAGTAGATCTGACTTGAACTATAATACCTAGAGCTGAAAAGCACATTGAAAAGGAATCTTACTTTTTGTGATTTGAAGGAAGACACCTCACTGATATTGAGCATGATCAGGCAATTAGAATGAAGTGGAATTCTATAAGGAGGAATTATTTAAAAATAGATTGGTTACCCTTGAACAGATATGAATAAATGATAATAAGTTTAAATAAAACATGAGATTATCATCTTCATGTTTGTATACCATTTATCTTGATATTCTGGAGACAATACATAAAACAAGATTATTAGAAAAATAGGGAGTAGTCATTTCATTATTGAACACAATTTGTTTATAAGAAACTTCTTACTAATTTCCAGAGCTGGGCTCTTATGAATAAAGATTCTGTGAATACTTTATGTACATTCTTGTGTAGACACATGTTTTCATTTCCCATGAGTAAAGATGTAGGAGTCGAATTTCTGGATTATAGAAAAGGCGCATGCTTAACTCTTTAAGAAAATTTCGAGAAGGAGGTTAGACTAGAAGCTTAGCAAGATTCTGCAAGTGCTGACATTCTGTTGTGGAATGGTAATGCAGCAAAAATTAAAAGCTAAAGTACTGAACTTGAACTTAAACTAGGAATTCAGAGAATAGAAAGAATGATGTTTGCTTAAACAACAGGGGAGAAAATAATGAAAGATGTGTGACCAAGGATTTCAGGTGACTGGAAAATATTTAGTGTTCGGATTTATAACCAAGCCCAACTTTTATCCAGTAAGCCCCTTTTAGCTGGTAATCACTTTCTTTTTTTATTTTATGTGACAACAGTGATGCTAATCTAAGTCACTTTCAATCAAATTGATTGATGCTTCCATTAATTGGCTTACTGTTTATTATTAGGCTCAGGTATCATAGAAATGTAAAATGTGGGTTTCATTGCAGAATAAAACAAAGGTATTTTAACCCACAATTATTTTCAAGAGTAAAATTTCTAATATTTTCATGATATTTGATATGTTATAAATATTTAGTATTTTCCTTACTAATGAATGGTTTCTAGCACCAGTATCGATCACTGCTAGCTGGGAAATGTGATGGTTTTTTTCAATGATTCGCAGATGCAGAGAGTTCTGGTTAAGCATTCTACTTGATTTACTGTGGCTGGCCCCAACAATTGTGTGAATCTCCACTTGCAATCAAGCAGCAGCATGTGGAAGGAGCTACCAAGTGTGGCAAATGATGTTTGCTACCAACAACTGCTCATCATTTTCTTTGACAGATTCAGTTCATGATTAGAGACTATAGCAACATTCCCCATCGTGTTGAGCTGCGAATTCACAAAAATAGCTGCCATTGGTCAAAATTTTAAGTGTCAAATAGCTATCTACTTTCAGACCTGAAGAAAAATGCACAAACTATAGTGATATTAATAAAAGAAACAGATACATTTTGTGGGTTTAGATCACATATTTCTATAGAACAGAGGGGTTCATGTGGTTGAAGAGAGATTTTATTTTTGCCCCTTTGCTTTCCTACAAGTAAAATGTCCCAGTAATTTAATATGTTTTGTCTATGCTAAGACCATTTCATTATCACGTGGATAGTTGAACTCAGACAGTAAAAATATTTTTATGTCTAACTTTGTGTCTAATATTTTCCTTCCAAATTTTTTTTTTTGTAAACAGTAAGAATCTTCTCTTGGTTATTGTTGAATTATTTTAAAAGAAATTTTCACCAATTATAACCATATTACAGTCCTAGTATATTTTATTTTACTTTTTCTGGTAGGTTGGTCATTGTTGATTGAAGGGTACAATATTGGCCAGGTAGTGGGGAAAAAAGCAAGTGACAGAATAAAGCACGATGTTAATTAAATCTTAAATAAAAAGACTTGGTTCTGTTGATAGCTGTAGAATGATCTCTGTCTTCGTGGCAAATCATAAAACGAAGAATCATGGCTTTTCTGTCAATCCAATGTGAGAACTCCAACAATTCATGTTGTTTCAGAGTTTCAGACTGTAGGTAAAATAAGTAAATGGAAAGGATCATCTGCAAGATTTCTTGCAAACATTAATAGCTGATACTGAAGTTAGCAAGAACACTACTGTCAGGGCAGAATCTTCAAGAAAAGACTCCTACACGAAGTAAGGTAAATGCACCTGATAGCAATAACGTAAGTATACCCTGAGAATGACCCTGCAGGGCAGAGGCACCTAAATATCTGCTCTGAGCTAGGGAATCCAGGAGTGGCCAGCCCTGAGATTCGTTCCTTGTCTATGAAAAACATCTGAGCCCCAGGGCCCTGCGTTAGAACACAGGGCCATACAGGGGATGGAGGCGCTGAGTTTTGGGGGGGTAAATGAAGGTTGCCAGGTGGAGGCTGTTATGGGGTGGGGGGAGCTAAGTGAAAACGCTATATAAACCGCATGCCCTGTCTAAGCACTTGCGGGTTTCTCTGCTCAGCCCGCGTCTACTACGTTTTCTCTTCTGTTAAGTCCTACGTAAAACTCCGGTCTTTACTAGCTCTGGGTTCCTTTTTTTAGCCTCTTAAACTTGGTGTTATCCCCAGTGGAGTTGATGGGGGGTCGGTATAACACACTAGTAAAAGAAATATATAGGAAAAGGAAGTTAAAACTTAGGATGGCTAGATATATAAATGTAAAATCCTGAAAAAGGTTTGTCAGGTGTATACCAGAAATAATGGAATATTTAAACATTAAATTTTGACTTTCGTAATACAAATGAAGCTTGAGGCTCTGATGATTAAAGGGACCAGGGTAAAAGCAGGGACTGTGAAGATTGCCTGAGTAAAATCCCGAATCGCCAACCCCCAGGGAAGACACAGGTTCCAATGTGTTAAGTGTCCAACCTCCGAAGCGTTATTCTATTGTCAGTTTTGATGTTATAGGTTGTTCATTCTTTTCTGGTGTGGGAGATTAGATGTCCCTCTCCAATCTTTAATTCAAATATTCATGGAGCACGTCGGTACTGTCCTAGACGAGGAACAGTGTTCGAGATGATGAAACACTTGCCATGAGAAGCACCCTAAGCAAATACTGCATAAAAACTGAATCTGTAGATAAAATCCTAGATTTCTGTCGTATCGGGACAGGAAAATAAGGTCTGGAGGCAGGGAACGTAAGGCGAGTTAGTGCTGAGTTTCCAAAGCTGGATCAAAAGGAAAACCCCCGAAGAGCTCTGGGTCTCTAGGCAGGGGGACCTAACGCCAGTTAACACCAAAACTTAAAGGAAAACCCCATCTCCCCCTTGCCCGCTCAAACAGCGAAAAACCAAAGGTACTCTATCTACAACCGTACTGCTTCCACCACTTCTCAGATGGAAAGTGACCTGGATTGGCCACGGGCCACACATGGGCCATCCCTTCCTCTGCCTAGGGCACTAGTTCACCTCAAGCTCTTACGAGCCCCAAAACAAACGCTTTATCTAGAAAAGGGGCAGTGGATAGGGATCTCAAGAGGCATACTTAAAATCCAAAAAACTTAGCAACCAGGCCCCTGGGCGGCTCGCCTGGGTCCACTCCCACCCTGTGGAGTGCTGTCTTGAATCCCTGCTTGACTGCTTCATTCCCGTGCTTCATTCCTTGTTGCTTTGTGCGTGTTTTTTTTGAGATGGAGTTTCCATTCTGGCCCAGGCTGAAGTGCAGTCGCGCAATCTCAACTGACTGCAACCTCAGCCTCCCTGGTTCAAGTGATATTCCTGCCTCGGCACCTCCAAGTAGCTGAGATTAGAGGCATATGCCATTACGTTCTTCGTTCCAAACTCCAAGGACCCGGACAACTCGCTCAAGGCCTTCCTTCCCGTAACAGTCTGAGGAAAGTATTAATAGCTTACCTGTTTGTTGTATAGCAGCAAACATGTGGACAACACTGTTTACATGGTTTAAACACCTTTCAAATGTTTGAAACAAGGCAAATCTTAAATATTTGGAAAAGTTACTGATCTTAACGCTAGTGAGTTCACACGGAATGGAATTCATCTGCTTAAGAAATCATTCTAAGAAACGTTGACTTGTTATCAGTGCAATACCTAATTTTTGTAAGAGTCGCCTATTTATGTTTAGTTTTTATGTAGACAAGATGGCACCAGAGAAATGCTTTAATATGTTGATGTATAACAGAACACATGTGGGTAACATAACGCTAGTGAAACTAAGTTTTGAAGTTTTACCTTCAGTGTTTGTTTCCCCATCCTTATGTTAAATCGATATTTTTACCCAACTTCGGGAGATGCCAGCTTTTGTAATTCTTGTAATGGTTGACTGAATAGGAAATAAAAATTAAGTGCATTTTTCAATTTTTCTAGCAGTAGACAAGTACTATGGGATCACTTTAGGATGAATATACAAAACCAAATGGACTTGCTTGGGGGGAAAAAGTATTAAGATGCTCAAACAATTGAAATCAACTGATAAATACAATGAAACAACAAAACAGATACTTTGTAAACACTTCATATTAAATAAGTTGATAGATTTTTAAGCCTTAAGGCTAACATCTAAGGAACTACAAATGTGTATGAAATTAAAAGCATGTTAAACTTGATTGCTTTTAGGACAATTATCAAAAGATCACTGTACATTGAAGTCATTTGTTTTAAATCTGTTGACAAGTAATTGAGAAGCCAAAATTAAACCAAATGTAGTCAATTTGATCATCTTCCTCACAAAGCCTGTCATCTGGGATTGACCAATATCAGAATGTGTACCACTTGATTTTTTCATTCAGATGTGCTGAATTTACCTTCAGCGTCTCTTACTCTTGCCCGAAGCTTCTCAAATTCAGAAAGTTCAAGTGACGTAGATGTTCATACGGTGTTTTGGGCTTTTTTGTTAGGTTTAGGGGATATATGTTAGGTACAGGTTGTTGCATGGATAAAGATTGCGTCACTGGGGTTTGGGGTACAAATTATTCTGTCACTCAGGTAATAAGCATATAGTATATCTGATAGGTAGCTTTTTAATCCTCACCCTCCCACCCTCTGCTTTCAAGTAACTCTCAGTGATCATTGTTGCCATCCTTGCGTTAATGTGTACTCAATGTTTAGCTTCCACTTACAGGTGAGAACATGCAGTATTTGGTTTTCTGTTCCTGCA
The DNA here is from genome assembly GCF_003255815.1 of Theropithecus gelada. Taxonomy (NCBI): domain Eukaryota; kingdom Metazoa; phylum Chordata; class Mammalia; order Primates; family Cercopithecidae; genus Theropithecus; species Theropithecus gelada. Next base: position 34,380,847 of record NC_037688.1, read on the forward strand.
TTAACTTTCTAATCTCACCAACGCTTCATTAAGTACGTTGTTGCTATTTTCCACTCACCGCAAGTAAAAACTTTGGAAATTGTGTTTTTTTTGTTTTTCCTCCCTGCTATCGAATCACAGGTCACCATTTTTCAGGAATGGTAAAATTTTAACCCCTTTCCTAGGTTTTATTAACCAAGTCTCTTGCCAGTTTTTTTTTATTCTCCAGCTCTGGCTAACATTTTCCTTACTTTTCACCTACCTCTCAATACCACATGTCTTAGGTTTTTTTCTATGGCAGCATCACACATCCCCATCAAAAGTTAGCATTTTGAAGCAACAATGCTTTGTTGGTTTACTAACTCTGAGCCAGTTGGGTGGTTCTCTGGTCTCTGCTGGATTACACTCATCTGTTTACAGTGACTCCAGGTGAAGTAGGCAGCGCTCCTTCTCGGCTTTGGCTACAGGCTATATAATGCTGCTCTGAATTCAACAGGGCTAGCTCGGGCTCTTTGGGGGACAGAGGGGTTCTGAGTCTATAAAAGCATTTTCTGCGACTTGTTAGTCCTAGCAAGTCACAAAACGAGCCCAGATTCAAGCAATGGGTAAATAATTGCCCCTTCTCAAGGGGGAGGAGCTGCAAAATTGCATTGAAAAAGGATATAAAGGGGGATTTTACAGCCGCTTTTTCAGTCTACACAGCAAGAGTGTTTCCATTTATTTACCCAACACAAGTATGTATGTGTATGTGTGTGTGTGTGTGTGTGTATATATATATATATATATATATATATATATGAAGTCTTAGGAAGTCAACTGTGAGCATGACAGACAAAACAACTTTTCTTGGAGACCACGTTCTAGTAGGAGGAGCTAGAACATAAACAAGGATAACCAATAAGAATCAGAATAACTGCTGTGAATAAATTAAAAACGCAGTAAGATAGAAGGATGCCCTTATAGTATAGAGCTTGTTTGTGAGCTGAAAGCTGAAATAACGTGAACTAGCCAGATGTCAAAAGCCCTAATCAGGTGCAAAGCTTGCCATCATAGTACTGCAGGAAGGCTAAATAGGCTGGCTGTACCACATAACCAAAAGAGTTCAGGTCAAACATTTTTTCCCCAAGATTTCCAACATTTCTGAGTTGTTTATAGGAGCAAATAGATCACAAAGAGCCTGTATTTGACCCTATACTGGGAAAGATCCTTCTTGAATAATCAAATGCACAATGTTGGCAAGTGTTACATAATTGCTAAGTGTGAATTAAACTGATTATATCTAGTTCACTCTATGTATAGAATGTATGATGATTTTCATACTTTCTGCAAAAGAATGAGTGAAAACTTTATGACTAATTCCATCTGCAGGAGTGAGCTGATTAACTGCTGTTTCAAGTTTTTTAGCATTTCCTTAAAGCAATACTTCCTATAAAATTATCCTAAATAATCCTAAATCATAGAATTAGTTTCCCATGGCAATCTTTATAGTTGCTTATAATAAAATTAACACCAAAAAAGAGCAAACTTCCTGAGGTTTTTAACGCGCAGTAAGCAAACCAGCATCCAAATTTCTTCAGCCAGGTGGGTACCATGTGGCTGCCTTTAATAAATCTGTGGTTTCTGTTACATAATTCTCATTTCTACTCCCTCAGGTCCCTTTGGTAAGCTTTCACCCTCTGTTTCCTAGCTGAAATCATACCAATGCTAGGGAAATACCACTTTTGCCTTTTTGCTGAACAATGAAAGTTTTCCCATGAAAAACGATACCAAATAAGCTGGAGGCTTGTATTTTAAATATCTACAAATGACATGTTTGTCTTTCGTGTTTAAAACTATTGGGAGTATAGAGACAAAGATTGTCACAAGAGTGCTCTACTTAGTTTCTCAGGAAACTTTTAAAAGTTCATCTCTTTAAAGTTAAAGTTTTAAAACTGAAGTTGACTCCTTGTACCCAAACATTAGACAAGCAAGCAAACACAAGAGGGCTTGTCTCCCTTGACACCTAACTCCATGGGTATAATTTCCTTTAATATGGAAACTTGAACTCGGTATGTATTTTGGATTTGGGTACATTTTTTTTTCTATGTTCCTGACAATACTATTTATAAATTTAGCTCATTAGTTCTCCACCTTGGCTGATATTAATCACCTGGGCAGCCCAGACATTGCTATGCAGAAATCTTACCTCATCTGATTTAATTGGTATAAGCTGAGGCCATTGGTAAGTTTTTAAAATGCCTGGATGTTTTTCAGACCAACTAGAGAATTAGTCATTCAATAAATTCTACTTTAAATTGCATTTAATATCTTAATGACATTAATGTTTCTGAATGTACTGACACATCTTGAATCAACATTTCATTCATTGTTGTGTGCCCACATCTTTTAATAATGGGTTATTAACAAGTCAGGGTATGTGAGCTAAGCAACCACATGACAAAAATATAAAGGCATTGTATGCTAGGATGTGCTTTGCACACAAATTGCTTCAACTAATCATATTTTAAGAGTGTAATTAAGCAGCCTGGGGGAAAAGATAGCTTCAGGTTCTGTTGTAGCATCTTCAGGCCTTAATTTCTTTAGTTTGTAAAAATCTGAATAAATGTGTGCCCCTTTGGGGAATTGGCCAAATCGGTGACATTTTATTCAGCGTCTTTGAGTTCTAAATATTAAATGTTACAACTAAAGGACATCATATGCAAATCAGGATAACTTTTAAATCTTCCATCTAGATCGTAAACAAAAAGTCACTTGTTTTCTATGTAGGCTAATGACATTTTTCATCAGTTAGAAAAAGGTATGTACATATTGCATACATGTGCATGTACACCAATGATAGCTCAATTCATATTGACCTCCTATGTTGTTGGGTACCCCTAAGATGTGTCCACTGAAAAGCTCATAATACAGTGCCTCCAATCCATGTCAGTGATTGCAAGGTGAACAATTCTTATGTGCCACAAAGAAAAAGAAGCTTCTGATTTTACAGTACAGTGATCATTGCTAAAAAGTACTTAGAATTAGGGAAAATGTTAAAATGTATCGAACACTTGGTATGCAACAGACATTGTCAAATCCTAAAATTCACAACATCACATGCATTATTCCTAATCTACATACGGGGAGAATTGGGTTTAGGAAAGTTGATTCACTTCCCAAAGGTCACAGAACCGTGAGATAGTAAGATTCAGGATCTCCTCTTTTAACGACAGCGCTCTACTAAAGATCTAGTCTAAAAGTAACAAACTTTATTTTCAAAATAACATGTACAAAATTTTGTGTAGGGTTTCATGGTACCCCAAAAGAATGCTTGGTCTGAGTTCTTAGCATTCTGGAGCAGATAAGATTTTAAGTACCTAAAGAGAATTTGCCTGAACATCATGCTAATGTATAGTGTTTGCCAATTTGTGTGGGTAATGGAATTACATAAAGAATGAGGATTTTGAGTAAAAAGAATATTTTTAAGTAATTTAGCCTAGCTCTTGAAATGAGGAACTTGGAACCTAGGGAGGTCAATGCACTTACTGAAAGTCAGAGTAGCAATTCAGGGCAGAAGACAGTACAGTGCTGATTTCTCAGGACCCGCTTTTGACAATGCCATTATTTAAAGTGCAAATTATAAATTCTACATATGTGGTAACTCAGTAAAAGGCAGCGAGTCTGTCATTACTGGCATTTTTATTCCAGAAAGATTGTCACTGGCATTGTGACACATATTAGGAGGCAGACAAATATCAGATTGCTTTCTCCTATGCTTCTTGAGTGAGAAATTTTGACACCCAAGACCACATTTGACAATACCTAGAGACATTTGTGATAGAATTGGAGGGAGGTGCTACTGGCATCTAGTGGATAGAAGATAGGGATACAGGTAACACAACCTACAGTCAATGGAACAGCCTCCTTCCCCCTATGTCAGTAGTTCTGAGGATGGGAAATCCTTTAGTGCTCCAATACCACACCGTTAAGGTCTGAACTATGGCAGCTGCAGTGAGCCTGAGTTCAAGTTTCATTCATTCACTAAACATTCATTGTAGATCTCTCCTTTCATATGACCTGCCCCTGGACGAAAGGATGAAGATATGGACAAGGAAGCCCTATCCTCATCTGGCCCACGGTATAGTTGAAGACATTGAGTACTGAGCTAATCCAATACACTATTAAGAGGGTTTGCGTGGTGGAAACATGCAGTAATGGGAACACGTGGATGGTGAGTTTTTTTCTACAAGAAGCTTGTATTCTGTCACGGAGGAAGGCATTAAACTTTGTTACTTAATGATAGTTGATCTATGTGTAATGATTCTGCCTACCACATATATGGTACTACAACAGCAAACAATGGGATTGCATGTAACTTTGTGGCTTACGTCATTTCCACTGAGGAAGTAACACTTAAGTCCCAATTTTAAGACAAATAAGTGTACTCTAATTTCATGGAACATTACGTGCTAAAACACTGAGTTTAGAAGTAGGTAAGAAAAGGCTTGTAACCAGAACATAGAGAAAGTTGTGGGTGGGAAAGAGATGTTGGTATGGGCAGGGTCTTTCAGAGATTTCGGACCAATCGTTGTTAATCCATTCATGCGAATAAATCCCCTGGAAGTACTGGTGCGTAGTACGATAGTATCCATGGGTCCTAGTGGAAATCGCTCATGAAATAAAAATGAAAGCAATGCTAAACGCAGCTCTGCTTTCTGAATTTTACAGGGATATGATTAGAGTTCGAGATTCATTTACCTTCTCTTCACTAAGATACCCCATCTCCTGACTCACATATTCGGGTATATTAATTTCTCACCACCTTTTTAGACTAAATGCAATGGCTGAGTTTACTTGTTGGTTACTGTGCTCACTACCTGGGTGACGGAATCATTCATCTCTCAAACTTCATCCCACAACATGTCCATGTAACAGACCTGCACATTTACTCCCTGAATCTAAAAATGAAATTAAAAAATTAATAAACACAGTATCTTCATGACGACTAAAACAGATGCAAAAAGGAGAATCCCCGAGTTGTTCAGGCTACTTTCCAAGAAGTGATGAACACTTGCTGCACTCACCGCTGCCAAAAGAGAGAAACTTAAGTTCTCTGTCAGTGGTCCTAAGTCAGCTGTGCCTCCTGACCTGCTTTACTTGCTCCTCAGGGCTCCTTAAAGAAGGCAGAAGGGAGCTCCACCCTCCAGACAGAGTCACTGTCCTAAACCACCAGTGTATGTGGCCACATTAATGCCCTGAAACCCCATGTCTTAGAAACTCTTAAAAAACTCTTAAAAGTCAACAGAAGGAAAACTCGGAATGTGGCATTTCGATGAATTGTGGCCTTTTCAAAAGACATTGTAAATTGCGAATAAAGCTTTGCAGCTTTAGAGATACCAGCTGAAAGATCAGTGTGGGTTTTGTTTGGTTTTTTTTTTTTTTTTTTTGGTCAACTTTATTTTCTTAATGAAAATTTGTTTTGCGGAGCAATGGTGTCCCTCCAATTTCGTGGTCTTTATATGAAAGATCATGCCTTTCCCAGGGGTGGTAATTTAAATGACTGGAAAAAATTGTGATAGGGAATTAGTGGTACCCAAAGAAAATAGCTGTGTCTTTCAAAGTATATTTGTAACATGTAATACAGCCACTGTGTGACAAAATGGGTGAATTAGTGTAGTGGTGTTAAAATATTTAACGCACAATTTACCTGTGACATGATTAAACAGTGAATTAACAATTTGTATGTAGAAGCAAAATGCCTAAAGGAACAACCAGATACTGAAATCTAAACGTGGTTTTGAATCGATTCAGCTTCTCACTTGCCCTTTGCCCAGGTAAGTTTGTGGGAAAGTTGAATTTAATTGCTAATAGTATCTACCTAGTTGTTACTAGAACAGTGAATATTGTTGGAGAAATGATGTATATAAAATAGAAATCAATACACTATGACAATTGTCAAGTAGATAGTGCCTTTAGGAGGGACATTGTTTTCTGAAAGAATAGTGTTCCTATTTTGGGTAACTCTTGATAACAAGATAAGGTCCAAATATCTCATATATTTTAATACTTATTATTTTCCTTGATAATATTCTTTGAAATCCAGTGCAAGTGAAAAGGCAGACCTCTAAATATTAGGATGTAGACAGATTGAACACAGCTTCACAGTGAAATTGTCTCTAGCATTTTGAGGATTTGAAGTCATTTGAATACTGAACTGATGTATTTAAAAATACTCAACCATATCAGTTTTTTTTTTTAACAGGGCACTTAACTCACAAACTTCTATAATGACAAACACGACAAAAACAAAAGTGTTTGCATTTTAGTTTTAAGGGAGCTGTACTTCGTGATAGTTTAGTGAATGTCTCCAGATTTCCCAGAGGAACTAAAAATAGTAGCTTGTCATATCACTTGCCATTTTAATGTTATTAAAAACATTGACAGTTGATGACTTTATTTTCAAAGAAAACTATATTGGTAAATACGGAAAACTTGAATATTTTTCTAGGTTATAAATTTGCTTTGAATTTGCTTATACTTGGGGTATGTATTCTAACGTAACTAAATTTCCCCTGTCAAATTGAACCATTGTGTTTCCTGGTTTACAATGGAAGTCGAGTTGACCTGCTATTTAAAATGTAAAACAAAGTGTCAACCTGCCAAAGACATCTTTAACATACTGGACAAGAGAGTAATTGAAGTTGGGCAGAGCAAGCAATTAATTCTGTGGTTCATCAAATCACTAAATTCCCCTACTATTTTGAAGATTTGAAACAAAATCCGTGATGGTCAAGATTTCCTTCTTGTAGATTATGCATGTAAGACCACATCTCTTTTTTCAGGATAATTACTGGATTGACATTTAAATCATCTGTTTAAAAGCATAAGCTAGTGCCACGAGTTAATTCAAAAAAGTACAAGTTGACTGCTTACTATATGGCTCACAGTGTATCAAGTGCTGGGGATATATTGGGGACCAAAACAGTCATTGCCCTCAGGGCATGCGGTCTTCTAATGTGTGAGCCGACACTCACGATTTGAATGTCAGGTTTATCAGGAAGTGAGTGGGTCAGAGCTGGATACAGAAAAGCTGTCGGGAGCTAAACAATTCATGGCTCAAGGAAAAAGGGGATTTAGACTGGTGAACAGAAAAACACCATACTGTTACAAAACGGCAAACCAAGGCAACATAACAGCTAAACAATGTGCCCTTGGAACAAAGTCAGTGTGTTTGTTTCCACTTGGCACCCGCTGCTTCAAAAGATCCCTGCAGGCCTCCAAAAGTGGAGGGAAGTAGTAGAGTGTCAAGTGGAATGAAATTAGAGTTAGAACCCACTTCTAAAATACGCACTACCAGAACCCCAACAACTCAAAAACTGAACTGGATGCTGTATGATCCAGCTCAGTCCAGGCAATCTGGTTTTGACATATGTCAGGGGGTATTTTGATCATGTGGAGGCCACCCACAGGGAGGGGTTACTCAAATGGATTTCTGATAAGAATTATGCTCAGCAGAGTGGTTTTAGAGGAGGTAAACTGGACCAGTCTGTATCCTAAACCCACAGACATCCCCAGACACCCCCTTACCCTTTCCTTCTTCAACCTGAGTAGCTCCTCTTTGGCTTATACAAGAGATGAATGGAGGTGCCCTTTCTACTTTAAAAGTGTGAAGCCCAAAGGATGAGAATAGTTTGCTATATACTAAATGATTAAGTAATTAGCTAACTACATATAGGAAACAAAAATGAAGTCATCCTGGCTCTTGGGTGGCTGCTGCCGTTGCCCTCTCTACTGAAGACACTAGCTCCATCACTTGCTTGATGACTGCACTTAAGCTGTCTAACCCATTTAAGCCTCAGTGACCTCTATAGAATGGGGGTAATAATGGTAGCTTCCTCCTAGGATGTTTGAAAGAATGAACTGAGTAATTATATAAATTGCTTACAACAAAGCCATAGCACATGGTAAGCACCCGATCAGTGTCATGTTTTCCCTGTCACCAAAGGCATCTGCTGCATCAAGGAAAAACTGGGATTGTTAAAAGATGAGGAAGAACCAGCATTAGTATTCTGCTTTTGTCTTTGAGCTAAAATTTTTAAGTTCAGTGAGGAAATAGCTTTGACAGATGAATAGACTCGGGCAATAAGAGGATATGCTAAATTCCAAACCTTGCTTTTGCACTTCAAGACCTCCTAAGCCAGGATGATTCAGAGAATGGGATTTCACCATAAGTGATACTATAGGTTGGACAGGTTGTATTGGGATGGCTCGATCATCCAGAAAGAGAAAGATTGCTGTTGAAAAGGTAGGAGTCCAAGGAACTGGCAGTGGCGTATCAAGGTTCAGTGCCAGGAGCTGGACCTAGAGAGAGGACCCAGTGCATGCCATGCCCATGTGACTTACTCAAAGGGGAATGTGAGCAACAAACTGTATCAGAACCCTCCAATGAGGGTACCACCTTCATACCAGTTTCCTGATGGCATGAAAGCCATACAAAGCAAGGGGGGAAGATGATGTCCTAGGAAAGGTTTTTGAAATAATGCCCTGATAGGGTTTGGCTCTGTCCCCACCCAAATCTCATGTCAAATCATCCCCACATGTCAGGGGAGAGACCTGGGGGGAGGTGATTGGATCATGAGGGTAGATTTCCCCCTTGCTATTCTCGAGAGAGAGTGAGTTCTTAAAAGACCTGGTTTAATTGTGGTAGTTTCCCTTCACTGTCTCTTGCCTGCCACCATGTATGACATGTGTTGCTTCCCCTTCGCCTTCTGCCATGATTGTAAGTTGCCTGAGGCCTCCTTGGCCGTGTTGAGTCAATTAAACCTCCTTTCTTTACAAATTACCCAGTCTCAGGTAGTCTTTATAGCAGTGTGAAAACAGACTAATACACCCCCACAGATAGCACTGTCGGTTATAGTACCTGGAGTTTCCATGTGCTTTGAGCAGGAGAATACCGAGCTGTACACACAGCTTGATGACCTGCAGTAGGCCTCAGTAGGACGGGGGACTGCAGAGAAGGGGGGAGCTTTTCACTGGAGGCCAATGACTAGAAACAAGTAGAAGTGACTGCCAGGCAGTTGGCTCTCCTACTCAATTGGAGGCATGATCAGTCAAAGGCTGACCCCATAGCAGGTACCCCTAAAATTTCACCAAATCATTCACATGTTCTGGCTCTGTCACTCAGGGTGAAGTGTAGTGATGTGATCATGGATCGGTGCAGCCCTGAACTCTAGGCTCAAGGGATCTTCCCACTTCAGCCTCCTAAAGCTCTCGGATAACAGGCCAGATCACTCACTTTAGAGAGGAGACTAGAGGGACCAGAGAATGACTTCACACACATCATTAAGATTTGCTGGTGTCTTTTCTTCACCCAGCAATCCTCTTGAGAGTAAGGGGAAAGAAAATAAAGACTATAGAGAAACAGCCAGGAAAGGAGGGTTTCAACTTTACCGGCCCTTTCTCCCAATGAACCAGAGTTAAACAGGAAAGATGACTTTTGACCTGGAAGAGACGGTTGCCTTGAAATGGTTCATCTATAGTCATGTTGTGGGCTCCCATCTCCATGCCATGAGTTGGTTACCATTGGTCTGCAGAGCAAGTTACAGAAAATATTTTTCAAAACATTTTTGAAAACTGCTTTTGTGTTGACCATTTTGATTACAGCAGGATTGAAATCGGAACCCTCTATAAAACATGCACACAGGCGGCTGAGGCAGGAGCATGGTTTGAACTCGGCAGGCAGAGGTTGCAGCGAGCCAAGGTTGTGTAACTGCACTCCAGCCTGGGTAACAGAGGGGAGAGACCCTTCCAAAAAACAAGTGGCGCAGTGGGGGGGAAAAATGAACTCGCAGTTTTGCATTGTTTAGCCCTTACTATCGGAGTCACCACCATCTCCCTGCATTGCAGGTCCCTGTCTGGAGTCCCTGTGTGTACAGCTCGCTCTGCAATTGGAAGTTTCTACAAACCTAACACTCAGTCCTTCATAAAGCCAAATTATCCTTGAAGGAGAATTCTAGTTTTGTCTCATTTTGCCACCTACAGGGTGACTAACAGTAAAACCTGACAGTGAGTCAGGAACCATTCCTTGTGTTTTCTGAGTCATTAGTCATTTATGACAAACGTACTGTACCTCTTGAGTAACTTCTCCTTGAGGGGGGGAGGGTTAGGATGAGTGTCATAGAACATTTAGAATTAGAATCTTAGAGAGCTTCTAGTCTAATCTTACACATAAACTGAGGCCTAGGGGAACTATTGACTTTGAGGGGGATATGAGATTGTGAACGGCACAGCAGAGCCTCAAATAAGTTCTCCTGATTGTAACCCAGAGCCCCAAGGTACACACTTTAAGGCACATCATTGGAAGTGGCCTAAAAATGCACAAGCTTTCAAAACCACAGATTGGGTCGAGAATTCCATTTATAAACATCTGTTATTGGAGTCGTTACCTGAGAAAATCATGCACAGGTCAACTACAGAAAATATTTTGACCAGAGTTAGTCACGTCTTTTGCGTGCTTGCTTTCCTGAGGGAACAACCACTAGCTATCAAGAATTTGAGTAAAGAGTTGACTGAATTTGGGACCCTGGGGAAAATGAGAGAAAAATGTATCTGGTTTAGGATTTTGTTCGGAAGAGGGAAAGAGATTAGATTCATAGGTTCACAAAAGCAAACTTCATTGCAGCAGGAAAAATGCTTCCAGTTAAGAATTTCTAGGTTTATTGGAGTTTGGTGAAAGTAGATGCTATTGATGTAAGAGGTTAATGTCTGTCACAGTCTAGGTATTTTGCAATGACTTTCTTCACAGCATGTTCATTTTAAGAGTAAAGAGGTCCTTATGGTACATGAAAGTGTAATGAGGATTACAATAGCCCCCCAGATACTTAAAACAGTCATTTAAATAACTGTAGCCTCTGTTTTATCATGAGAGGGAACTTGCCAATTTCGGGTATTAAAAGCATTCTTTGAAAAACTTAGTTTCCACAGGCTTTTTCAGTTCTCTCCTACATACTGCAATTTATAAATCGCAGAGTATGTGTTGCTATGGAAATAGCCTCTGGTCTGTTACTCAGACACATAAAATAATCCTTGGGTTCTGTTTTGTGTCTATACATACATATATATATTCCACATGTAAATAAGATTATGCAATATTCCTCTTTCCGTGTCTGGCTTATTTCATTTAGCATAATGTCCTCCAAGTCTATTCGTGTTGTAACAGATGGCAGGGTTTCCTCCATTTTTAAGGCTGAATAACCCATTATATATATCTCATTTTATTAATTTGTCAATTGAGGGACATTTAGGTTGTTTCTATGTCTTGGCTATTGTGAATAGTGCTGTGATGAACATGAGAGTTACAGGTATCTTTGAGGCTGTGATTTTTATCTCCTTTGGGTATTACCCAGGAGATGGATTATTGGGTCACATGGTAGTTTTGTTTTTAAATTTCTTTAGGGATCTCAGTACTATTTTCCATAATGGTTGTACCAATCTAAATTTCCACCAACAGTATATATGTGACCTTTTTTCCTCCACATCCTTGCCAATACTTACTTTCTTTTTGATAATAGCCATCCTTAAGAGTGTGAAGTAATATCTCGTAGTGGTTTTAATTTGCACTTGTGATTAATGTCGAACACATCTTCATATGTGTTTGGAGAAATGTCTGTCGGGTCCTTTGTTACATTTTTAAAAATTTTAGATTTAAGGGGTACACATGCTTTATTACATGGGTATTACTTGCGTAATGGTAGGGACTGGGTTTCTAGCATACCCATCACACAAATATTGAATACTGTACCCAGTTGGTAAGTGTTCAACCCTCATTCAATACCTTTAAAAGTCCTCATACTGTATTCTTTATGTATACCAGTTGTTTAGCTCCCACTTGATTGATATTTTGATTCTTCTGCTTCTGGGGTTGGTGTTCACTTAGGATAATGACCTCCATCTCCATCCATGTTGCTGCAAAGGGCATGACTTCATACTTTTTTTATGGCCACAATATTTCATGACATATATATACCACATATTCTTTATCCAATCAACTGTTGATGGATACTTAGGTTGGTTCTATGACTTTACTGTTGTAAGTAGTCTTTGCCCATTTGTTGATTGGGTTGTTTTTCTGCTATTGTTTATAGGAGTTCTTCATAAATTTTGGGTAAGGATATCAGATGTGATTTGCAACTTCCCAGTCTGTAGGTTGCCCTTCCAAAAACTAGTTGTTTGTGTAAGTTTGAATTTATTTCTGGGCCTTCTATTCTGTTCCATTGGTCAATTTTTGTGTATTTATGCCAATACCATATGATTTTGATTACTATCAAACCTCTATAATTGTAAATCAGGAAGTATGATGTACCTAACTTGTTTTGCTTTCTCAGTATTGCCTCAGATACTCGGAGATTTTTGTGGTTTCATACAAACCTTAGGATTGTTTTTTCTTGTGAAGAATCCAGTTGGAATTTTGGTACGGTTTGTGTTAAAGCTGTATATTGCTCTGGGGCGAATGGACATGTTTACAATATTCCCTTCCATGAATATGGAATGTACTTTCATTTACATCTTCAATTTTTTTCGTTAATGTTAGTTTTCAAGGTACAAATACCTAATTTGTATTGCAGATTTTTGTTAAGTAGATTTTAGCTACTTTTATCACACACAGTGTGAGGCGACAGGTATGTTAATCGCTTCATTATAGTTAGCCATTGTCCTCCCTGTATGTATACATGTGTATGTATCCAATAAAGCACCATGTTGTAAACCTCAAATATGAGCAATATTTTTTTAAAAGGTAAGCCTTGGAGATATACCTTATTTTGCAGATAACTTGCTGTCCTTTTATCTCCAAATAGCTCCTGTTATACATGTTGGTTATAAAAGATAGAGTAGGTATTTGAAAAGAAGGCAAATGAGGAATTTAAGTAAACATGTTCCGTGGAAAATGAACCCAAAGGGCCTAAAGAACATCTAAAAAGATAAGTGATGTTACTGCAGCTAATCTTTGTCAGTTACTTATCTCCTCTTACAAACTTTAACTTGCAGGTGCTTCAGAATCACCGGGAGGGACTGTTAAAACTCTCTTGCCAAGCATTATACTTGAGGCCTGTGACTTGGTAGGTCTGTGGTGGTGAAGCCCAAGAGTTTTCTTTCTAACAAGTCCCAGATGATGTTGATGCTGCTGATCTAGTCACCAGATTTGAGAACCGCTCTTCCCATTATTATTTTAAGCATTTTCAAGATTGCGAAATATGCATAAAGTTTACCGTTGTAACCATTTTCAAGTGTAGTTTAGTGATATTGATTAGTCACATCCATCGCCACCCATCCATCTTCAGAACTTTCTCATCCAAGCAGGAACTCTATACCCACGTATCAATAACTGTCCTCCCCACAGCCCCTGGCAATCACAATTCTAGTTTGTCTCTATGAATCTGACTATTATAGATACCTCATAAAGTGGAATAATATTTTACTTAGCATAATGTCCTTAAGGTTTATTCATGTTAGACTATATGTCAGAATTTTCTTTCTCCTTAAGGCTGAATAATAACTCCATTGTTTGTACATACATTTCGTTTATTCACTGAACATGGGGTTGTCTGCATTTTGGCTATTGTGAATAATGCTGCTATGAACATGGGTATACAAATATCTGAGCCTTTAATTGTAATTCTTCAGGAATATACCTAGAAGTGAAATTGATGATTCTAAGCATTTTACACATAGGATTTTACTTCAGTTTTAGAAAAGGTATGCTGTTATCCCCATTTGAAGTATGAGGAAACTGAGACATCCAGAATTCATCTAATTTTGCTGAGGTCACACAGCTGATAAACAAACAATGGATTCCAGGGGAGGCAGGCTGGCTCCAAGACTCGGGCACCTGCTTCACTGCCTTCTATACCTGAAGAAAGCAACTCTTTTTTGTGGAAAATTCCCATAATTGATGCAGACATTAATTTTCTACGATAAGAGTGGAAGTAATTATCTCTTAAAGGGCTAGCATGGAATTAAATAATCAAAGGTATATAAGGAATAAGTTAAAAGATATTCCATCTAGTTTAATTTATGTACTCTTTAAATTTCTGAAATAGGCTAAACTGTTTCCAAAATCTGCCATTTAGAGGTCAAACCTATTTCCAGTTGCCCAAACAGTTCAACTCTGAGCTGTAGAAATGACAGTCTCACAGTGAAGTGTCCTTTGAATAATCAAGAGCAGAATTGGCCCTTTGCCACATACTGAATTCTCTGTGTAATTAAACCAAACCATCCATTGAGAAAATTTCCACAGTGGCCTCTGCATGCAGTTCAGTTAAATTGTCATGTGGCATGGATTGGAAGCCATGACTGGAATACTGTAGGAAAAAATCCAGCACAGTACATATGACACAGTATAACAATGTGGGTGAGAAAACCCACATGGGGCCCAGTTGAAGACATTGGATTCTTTCCCTGGAATTATCCTTTGTGTTTGAACTGCCTCCTTGCATCTCTAAGATTCAGAGGCGCTTAGAGTATGACAGTGCATCTCAAGTATGAAGAAATTGTAAAATGTACATAACAAAATTTAACCTTTTTCAACTGTACAGTTTAGTGACGTTGATTGTAGCCATGTGGTTGTGCAACAATCTCTGCTGTCCGTCTTGAATTTTGTCATTCAACCTGAAACTCTGTACCCATGTATCAATAACTGTTGTCTCCTCTCCATAGCATTAAATGATCAAAAGAGGTGAGAGTATCAACTATAGATATATTACATGTATTTCGAATGGGCACACTCATTCTGGAGTTATAATCAGGATGGGGTGTGGTTTATGGCTATTACATGAAGGCAAATAAACATTTCCATTCTTCAAGCGTAACCTCAGATCACACATGCACATCCATCCATTCCTTGCCAGCATCAATGATAGGAGAATTGTGGCAGATTGTTAGAGCATCATTGTGTTGGCAATGGGAAGCCAACCTTTAAGGTAAAAGACACATAACGTAAAAGTGTATGAGAAATGCATGTTCCACTCGTTTTATCTAGTTTCTTGGATATATATATTTATACACACACATATATACACATACATATGTGTATATATACACACGTGTGTGTGTGTATATATATATATAATGACTCCTAGCAATCTAGAGAAGGATTTCTCTCAGTTAAAAGGTGAGCACTTTTTCCTGCATGTGGCAATCTCGTGTGTATTTACAGACACCCCCCATTTGTTCCCCATCTCTAGTTTTCTACACCGTAACCTAAATGTTGGCAGCTCTTCCAGTTTCTTCCTGTATTTTATTATCACACTGCTGTAAGGAACTACCCAAGACTGAGTAATTTATGAAGAGGCTGAATTGATTCACAGTTCCACAGGATTAACAGGAAACATGACTGGGAGGGCTCAGGAAACTTAGAATCATGGCAGAAGGTGAAGGGGGAAGCAAAAGCAAAGGCCGCCTTCACATGGCAGTGGGGAGGTGCCACACACGCTTAGACCATCAGATCTTGTGAGAACTCAATTCCATGAGAAAAGCAAGGGGGAAATTCGCCCTTATGATCCAGTCACCTCCTACCAAGCTCCTCCTCCAACTTGATGTGAGATTTGGGTGGGGACAAAAATCCAAACCATATCGCTCCCTGAATTTTCTAACTTTCCATCTTATTTGTGGTCTCTGGATGAACTGTCATTTTGGGAAACCCTGCCTAAACTTTCTTTCCTAAATTACCATAAACACAACTTGACTAGTTGTTTTTTTATATCTATTTTATGAATTTGGAAAGTTATTATCGGGTACAAGTGTCTTTTATCACATCTCCTTTGCTTTTTCACTTAAATATTTCTATCTTTACATTTCAAAGGTTAGTGATAATTGATGCAAACGGGAAAAGCAAATTAAGCATATATAATTTCGTGTCTTTATTTTTAACATATTGCTTCCACCCTGACTCAAGCGTTTTTTTTTCTTGTATGAAACTTTTATAACTTTTTTTAGATATAAAGTGTAATCCTAGATACATTCTAGTGGGAGCCTCTATATTTCTGCAGGATGAAGTATCTTTTATCAACACTTTATCTTGCTTTCCATATCTAGAACATGATACCTTAATATCTGAGCTCAAACAGCGCTCTGTTCAGAAACATTGACTTCACTGGATGACTCTTAAAGTTTTCAAAGTACTTAAAATTCTGCACTCATTTTAATGTAAGATCCAAGTATCACTTATAGAGCTACATTCTGTAGCAATGTCTCTCTGCCAAGGAGTCTTACTTCTTGGAGATACTTTCAAATATTTGGCTCTTTGAAGTCAAGACTATGCGTAAATATTCATGGCATTCTCTTTCCCATCAGTTGGATTATTAGTCACATACGAGAGATACACACTCGATCATTTAAGTAAAACAAGGCATTACAGAAGAAAAATTGGAATACCTCACAGGATCTCTGGGGTCTCAAGAACGAATCTTGGTGGATATCCAGGAACAACATCCAATTCTTACAACGGAGCTTATTGTATACTTGTTCAAAATGTGATTGGCCCCACTTCTTTCGCTGACCACTACTTCCTGTGTCCGTTCCATGAAGACTTTGATAGCTTTCTGCAGGTGCTGTCAGGATGCCTTGCCTTGAACTTGCTCGCACAATCTACCATCTGAGAAGAAGCTTCCCTGAGACTGCAAGTTTTGAGATACCTTCAAAAACCCAAGGGTAGAGGGAAGCTAATGCCCATGAGACCACCCTTGAGCAATAATCGGGATGAATCTGTCTTCCCTTCATTCCCTAGGTACACAGCTGTGACATTTATTTCACTAAAATTTTCAGACAGTCCTGGTAGGACATAACCTTGTAGCCCATGATGGTGGCTAAGTCAGTAGCACATCCCTGTAGTAACTTCTTCCTGGCTTTGATTTCTGCCATATTGCCCTGCTCCCTGGGGTAATGTTCCCACAAAAACTATCAGCTCACAAGTCTTTTTTTCAGAGGCTTTTCTCTGGAGGAACTGACAATAACTATTTTCTTTTCATTTACCTCCTCTGTTAGTTTATAAGACAGTACATTATTTTCTTATTTTTTAGATGTTACTCTAGAGATTGCAGCATGGATTCTGGATTAAAAGTCTAATTTAAATTAGTACTTTTGCCCCATCTTAGTCAATGCGAGGGCCTTAAGGAACTTTTCTCCCGAACTCATGGACAGTTGGTGTTAAATATAATTTCTAAATTTCACAAGACATTGTCATGTCTATGCAATCAGTAATCACTTGCTTTTACTCACTTATCTGTTTAGTTGCACTTACTGCTCTTTTCTTAGTATTTTCCTTCTGAGAGCACTTTCTACTAATCCTTTTAGTGAAGGTCTGTGGTGACATACGCTTTCAAATTTTATTTCAAAATGTCTTGCTTCCATTTTCTGAAGAATCTTTTACCGGACATAGAATTCTATATTGACTGTTTGTATTGACTTATTTTCTTTTAGTACTTACGAGAAATGAGAAATAATTGTTTTGGCTTTCATTGCTTCATTTTGCAAATCCAGCCATTCTTGTTTCTGTTATGAAGTCAGTTAGCCAGAAAAAAATGTATTAAAGATTTATTTTTTTAAGCAGTGTTAAGGGGCGCGTGTGTTTTTAGTAATTATCCTGTTTCATGTTTATAGTCCTTAAGTTTGTGGTTTAGTGTATTTCATTAATTTTGGAAAATTATCTGCCTTTACATTTTCAAACATGACTTCTACCCCTTATCTTTGTCCTCTTGTCTGGGACTGCAGTTATATCAGAATTTTACCCATGTTCACTATCTTTTAAATTACTCGTAACATATCACATACTTTCTAAACTCCTCTTTATTCATGGTATTTGATTCTCACCTACCCATCTAAACTCTCTGACTATCTAAACTGCCACGATATGCATTCATTTGGCAGTTAGTTTCATTTTATATGGTTTTATTTCTAGAACTTCCATTTTACACTTTATTAAAGGTTCCAGTGTTTGCCAAAGTTTTTTTGTTTGTTTGTTTTGAGTCCCGCTCTGTCACCCAGGCCGGAGTGCAGTGGCTCGATCTCAGCTCACTGCAAGCTCTGCCATGTTAGGCAGAATGGTCTCAGTCTCCTGACCTCGTGATCCACCGCTTTGGCCTCCCAGAGTACTGGGATTACAGGTGTGAGCCACCAAGCCCGGCCTATCTTGTCTTTTTAATAGTATAAACATTTTAATTATCTTTTTTCTTAAATGAAGTCTCACTCTGGCATCCAGGCTGGAGTACAGTGGTGCCATCTCAGCTCACTGCAGTCTCCGCCTCCCAGATTCAAGCCATTCTCCTGCCTCAGCCTCCTGAGTAGTTGGCACCACGGGTGCCCGCCACCATGCCTAGATAATTTCTGTATTTTTAGAAGAGTTTTACCACGTTGGCCAGGCTGGTTTCGAACTCCTGACCTCAAGTGATTCACCCCACCCTCGGCCTTCCAAAGTGTTGGGATTACAGGTGTCAGCTACCACGCCAGTCCTAATTATCACTTTTTTTTGAGGTACGTATCTGATATTTTCATTGCGTTTCTTTTGCACCTGTTTTTTTTTTTTTCTTTTGGTTTTTAGTCAAGTCGTCTTTCATGTCAAGTTGTATTGAATTCTGTATATTTACATTAAATATAAGACTTCAAGATTTATTTCTGCTTCAAGCAAATATCTAATTAGGAGTAGGTTGCCTTAATGTCTTTGAGAATTGAGTTTATTTTAAATGACATGTTTCAACATGGTGAGCACTAGTTTCTGGTTCACTTATAACTTTAGGTGATTTCAGGAACCCAACGAAAAGCCTGGTTGGTTTCCCCAGTCCTTTCTTCATGGGTGAATATAAACTCCATCTTTGCTTCCTCCTCCCAGTTGCATAGAACTGTGGCCATTTCTACTCTCAGTCCCTTAGCAACTGCTTTCAGAACTGGCATTGCCTTGAGTGGAGATGGAACCAAGTATATCAATCACATTCCTTGACTTTTCTTTTTCCAGATCTTGGCCCTGCAAATATTCATGGCCTTCTAAAGGTAGCTCTCTAATACCTTCAGACATTTTTGTTTCTTAGGACTTGGGGTCCAGTTTATTCCAGTACTACTAGAGACACAAACTAGTCTGCTGTCATTATAAAGTGAACTTCCCTTTTCTGATTTTAGAAACTAAAAGAGAGGTTTGACAGTGTTTAGACTCACACTGCTTTTTGAAGGGAACTACTCACTGGCTGGTCTCACCTGTTTCCCTACATCTCACTCTTTTCCCCAGGCAGAACACCAGACTGCAGAGTTCATTTGATTTGAGCTACAATACCTCCTGGATATTGATTCACAGATAGACAAGGTGATAATAGCTTCTGTCTTGCAATATTGTTTGCTGACAATTAAGGCGCTATTTTTTTGAGTGAAAACTTTTAGAGAAAGTACGGATAGTGAGGATAGTAATAATTTACAATAAGAATCAATAAAGCTGCAAAGTAAAAGAATAGATAAAGCATGATGAGATTGTTGGAGGATTTAAAAAAAATAGTAACAGTAACATCTTCTTAGAGCATATTAAGTTCTCTTTGGGGAGAAATAGTGTTATTGCATAGAACCAAGGGTATGTTAACCCTAATAAACACATTTTAAAAAGAACAAAACCACACTGCTAGAATACGAATGTTAACTTTTAGCTTAGGTTGACTCTGCTGATAATTAGCAAAATAAGCAACAGTTGAAATTTAGGAAAATCATTGTCCTTGTTAAAATTGTGGTGGGGAGAATACGGTATCTCTGTATTCATATCCTTCCCCACCTGGACATAACTCTTACAGATTTTTGCAGACAGACGAATAATGAAACTGGCAAATGAACGAAAGGCTGTGAGAAAGCTTCAGAGTAGAGTGGCATAATTCAGGCAATCGGAAGAACCAGTGTCATAATCTAGCTCATACTACATCCAGCAGGCCAAGTCATACTAGTTCTTTTATATAACAATAAAAATTATTCTAACATAAGAGATGGTGAAATTCCCAATGTTCTGTGTTGAGAAAGTTAAGATTATAAAGCAGGCTTCACTTAGTGGGAGCTAAGAGAGAAACCCTGGATAGAAAGAAAATGTTCTTTATGAGCAAAGATAAGCTACAAAAACTGGTGATTTGGTTTGATGCGTTATAAATAACTGTAAATGGCAAGTTTGAGGGACTCTCAGGGACTGAGTTCTTTGTTAGACAAATGCACATATCACAAGTGTACAAGCTGATGCATTTAAATAAGCCTACCCATGTGACTATTACCATGACCACAGAAATCCTTCCTTGGCTCTTCCTGCTCAAAACTACAGCGAAAGCCATTATCTAGACTTCTAAACCAATTGACTATTTCTGTTTTTGAAATTTTTACCAACGTCATGACACAGCATACTTTGTGTCAAACTTCTGTTAATTAGATTTGAGATTATAGTTGTTCCTTGAAGGAGAAGCTAAATTAGTTTTGTATATTCCATTGCTTAAATACAATATAAATTATCTGTCCATTCTACAAGTGGTGGGTATCTGGGGCTCGGGCTATTACAAATCATGTTTCTGTGAATCTTATACATACTAAAAGATAATTATAACTGTATTATATAACTGGTGGTTGAATTGCTGGGTCATGAAATATATACACACACACACACACACACAAAATGTGAATATATATTCGTATTTAGTATATATGGCCAAAGAAATGTCCAAAGTACCAGTAAGCATTTTCCCTTTCACCAGGAGAATACCGGTTACCTTCTCCCACATTCTCTCCAACATGTGGCCATCCTTTCAATTGTATCCACTGTTTCTTGGATGCTCTCATTTGGGAAGTGTAATTTGTTAAAAGTTGTTAATGTATTCTGGATATGAGTCCTGGTTATGTATTGAAAATAACTTCTTCCTCTCTGCTTTGCCTCTCTAATCTTTGTCTTTTCATAAACAAATGTTCTTAATGTTTTTGAAATGCCATCTATCAAATTTTGCCTGTAGGACTACTGCTTTTTGCATCTAGTTTCAGAAAATTTTGCTTACTCCAAAATCATGAAAAGTGTGTTTTGGATTCCGGTTCTCTGCAGAATTCCTCTCAATGATCAATATTTTCTTGATAGAAATCGGTTTTAAACTTTCTCTGTGAACTCCAAAATATGGTGATCGCAGACTGTTTACTATGGTTGCTGTTGTGTTCTTGGAACGATTTTCTTACTCTTTTAAGTGTACATTTTGTATGAAAAAAATTCCAGGTTCTAGATGATACCATATTCCTTCCTGGAAACTGGTAGGGTGTGTGTGTGTGTGTGTGTAAGTAAATTTAAACTACAAGTACAATTTGTTACATGCATACATTGCCTAGCAGTAAAGTCTTGGCTCTTAGTGTATCCATCATCTGAATAATGTACGTTGAACCCATTAAGTAACTTACCTTCCCCACTTCTGCCAGCCCTGCCTGGTCACCAATGTCTGTTATTCCCAATTCTATGTCCACATCTACACATTATTTAGCTCCCACTTATAAGTGAGGTATATGACTTTTGTTCCTGAGTTGTTTCACTTAAGATAATGGCTGGCACAGTGGTTTATGCCCGTGATTCTAGCCCTTAGGCCAAAGCAAGGATTGCTTGAGCTCATGAGTTTAAGAACAGTGTACGTAACATGGCAAAAACCCATCTCTACAGAAAGAAAAAGGAGACATGGTGCTGCCCGCCTGTAGTCCCAGCTACTCGGGAGTCTGAGAAAGGGGATGGTTTCAGCCCAGGACATGAAGATAGTGAGAGTGACACCCAGTCTAAAAAAAATATATATGTGTGTGTGTGTGTATATATGTGTGTGTATATATGTATATATAAATGTATTTATATATAATTATATACATATTTTTATATATGGTTGCATGTAGTTAATTTACAACATCATGTATGCGAGCCGAGATTGCGCAGAGTTGAGAGTGGGTTTAGATTTTTTATAAAACCTGGCCTATTTTCTGCTTACTGTTCTTACAAGTTGTTTAACAGGATGCCTTACTACTTAAGGAACCTAAATTCTAGTTTTGTACTTTCCTAAACTGTGAAACTGCAAAGTTCTGATTTTTCTTCTTGGAAATCTAGACCAACCTTCACTTAGCCTCTCACCCTGTGGCCCTTTTCCATTGACAAACAGCTTAGAGATGAAAATTGGAGCAGCTAGGTTCACTTTGCACCTCTTCCCTTCCCTGCTGGGTTTGCCTCCTCAAGTCCTGGCTACTTTAAGAAATCTGAGCCCTGATGTTCGACTCCGCCTCCTGTAAGATGGTTGAACACTGCTTAGCGGCTACTTTCTACTCAGCTTTTCTACATCCTACCCTTATGCTGTTTAACAGTCTGCAAATGTCTTGACTAAAAATATGGAATGTTGGGCTCATCTCTAATGTGCTTTCCTTCTCTCCAGGTTCTTGGCTTCAGAAGTTCTAACTGCCTTGACAGGGCTGATACCTTCACAAATGTGTTTCTTATTATAATTCCTTTTCTAGTGTTCTTGGCATACATTTTGGTCAGCTGCAAACTATTCCATCACCAGAAGCAGAAATCTTCAATTACTACTCTCTTGAGTCCAAAAATAAGTCATAAAAATGAAAGAACATGATTGATAGGACAAAATTACCATCAATCTAAAATATTTAAGTAAATGTATGACCACATTTCAAACGAGATTATTTGCTGATTTGATAATTGAAATGACTCATGGAGCTACATTAATTTGGCCCCTCAAGATCCCAACATTAAAGATATAATTTAGAAAGTATTAGTATATATTTAATGCATTTGAATGCATAATATATGTATTTCACTTGAAATCCAAGAAACAGCATATTCTTGCCACAGAAAGCACTTTCCTAATTAGCTCTAGTGGTAGCTGTTATTTATTGTTCACAAGCACTTTAATCTGCATTCTCATTAAATACAACTCATGAAATACACAAAAGGATTACTGCTATTTATATTTTTGAGATGAGAAAATAAGCAAAGAGTGAAAAGAAACTTGTTTAAAGGCACACTAGTAACTAGAGCAGCCAAAATTCAACTCAAGTGTATTTGATTCTAAAGCCCAAAGGCACATCTATTGTATATACTATTCAATAAATTTACCCTGAGTTAGCTTGGGAGGGAAACTACTGAGTATGTACATAAATATAAATGTAAATGGAATGTTTTCATCTTCTCGAGGAAATTTCAGCGTTCCTCATCCCGTGTGTACCAGCAGAAAGGACAATTGAAGCAAACACTTTAACCTCGACTCATCAGAATCACCTAATTTGTTACAATTTTTTAATAGTTAGAGTTGCCCACTGGGAAAGTCGGCACTGATTGCATAAGCGTCACCAGGAGCTGCAGCTGTTACCGCATCCCTGCTTGTTAGTGCAGTAATGCGGAAGTGAATATGAAGGCTATGGGGGCCCCTGTGATGATGATATTATTGGACTTTAGGATGTTATTAACAATTTTCAATACAAATGAGTAGTCTGCAGGAGGGGAATCATACTGTGATTCTACCTAATCAACATAAGAATTAAAAACAAGCTAACGTGTGGAGGCACAGATGCAGATATTAGGTACTAAGCGTTTAGCCTGCCATTAGACTGGCAGTCATTGGATTCAAGGTCAGAACATATGTGCTCAGATTTATTATATTCTTTCCTACCATTTTCATTGAACCAGGAGCAAAACTAGAAAACCTCCTCACATAAATGTACCGAAAGAGTCTCTTTTGCTTCCATACTAGAGACTCCTGGGACCACTCACGGGAGATCATATAGACTAAACTGAGATACAAATCAAAATCAATTCTCACAGTGCCTTAATGATGAGAAAACGTTTTAGATGTGCCTTCATAATGCATTGTAATTTATTTAATCTCCCCTCTTTAGCTCTCTTAATATGTTAACTCTAAAAATATTTAATGCGCCCCCATCCCCAGTGTGTGGTGGCTAATAGAAATCCAGCCTAAAAGAGGAGTTGAGCATTTTTTGAACGGATAGGAAGTCTGGGGGGGGGGGGGCGGTATATAAGGGCTTAAAATGTACATAAAATCCTATCTCTAGAAAACAGTCTTCAGTGTAAAAGGAATGCTGCATTTAGTTGAATTTGTCTCTTGTCCCAGGTAAAGTGATGATTTCTTGGTTTCTTGTTTCAGTGGAGCACTTTCAAGGGCTCTTAAAATTATATTTTTATTTCATACACATATTAAGTGTCAGTTTATTTTGGCAACAACTTTTAAGTCTATTGAAAAATGATTCACCAAAAGCAATTAAAAATTAATCTTTAAAATAACCAGGCGCCAGGCGCAGTGGCTCACGCTTGTAATCCCAGCACTTTGGGAGGCCGAGGCAGGCAGATCATCTGCGGTCAGGAATTCAACACCAGCCTGACCAACATGGTGAAACCCCGTCTCCACTAAAAATACAAAATTAGCCGGGCATGGTGGCACATGCCTGTAATCCCATCTAGTCGGGATGCTGAGGCAGGAGATTTACTTGAATCTGGGAGGCAGAGGTTGCCGTGAGCTGAGATCGTGCCATTGCCCTCCAGCCTGGGCAACAGAGCAAAACTCCATCTAAACAAACGCAAAACCCCAACAGTCCCACTTTCAAATCATTCCTCTTGGAAAATTTTTAGTTTCTAAAATTAAACATCAAATGAGAATAGCCAGATCTTTTAACACTATATTGATAATCTGTATATGAGCAGTAGATCCTTCCTATGAATATGAAGTAATGACAAAAATACCCAGTTATTTACGGTAAGGGTAGTTGATTACTTTCCAATTTTCTAATGCTAGTTTTCTTGAGACAGGGTCTCTTTCGCCCAGGCCAAAGGTCAGTGACGTAATCACAGCTCACTGCAGCCTCCACCTTCACCATGCCCAGCTAATTAAATTTTTTTTTTTTCAGAGAGAAGGCCTCACTGTGTTGCCCAAGATGATCCCAAAATCCTGGGCTCAAGTGATTCTCCCACTTTGCTCCCAAGGTACTGGGATTACAGGCATGAGCCATGAGCCACCACAACCAAAACTAATGGTAGATTTTTAATGGATAATATCGTGATCACCAGACAAAGGCCTACAGAAACCCAGGGCTAATGTTTTATCTGGAATGCACCTGATCTGTTCTTCCTCCGCCTCCTACATCTGTTATCACTATTCTAAGAAGGGCTGTATTCAAGTGGGAAGCACAGTGGGTTTAAAAATACTCTCCAGCCCTTATTGATCTGTAGAAAATATAAGGGACATAATTTATAAGATATAAGAATACAGATCAAATTCATTGTTATATAGATACAATAGTAATTGTACACTATTAGTCTGTTCTCATGCTGCTAATAGTTACCCAGTCTTGGGTATGTCTTTATGAAAGAGGTTTAATTGACTCACAGTTAATTAAATGGCTGAGGAGGCGTCACAATCGTGGTAGAATGCAAAGAAGCAAAGTCACATCTTATGTGGTGGCAGGGAAGAGAGCGTGTGCAGGGGAACTTTCATTTATGAAACCATCAGATCTCATGAGACTTACTCACCACCATGAGAACAGTATGGGGAAAACTGCCCCATGATTAAATTATCCTCCCCCTGGCCCTGCCCTTGACACAAGGGGATCCTTACAATTTAAAGTGAGATTTGGGTGGAAACAGCCAAACATCACTAACAAATTCATTATTTTTTAGCTATGAATACAGTATAACATCCTACTTTACACAATTGTTCTAAAAATAGTAATATATTGGATGGACTGACTGATTTTGAACAGAATGGAATTTAACGCAAGGATTTTGGAGCTTACAAATCCACTGGAGGGATCCGAAGGTATGGGCCTTCCTTACAAGTCCTAGAAGAACAGCACACAGCATACAGGTGTCCCTCTGTTTCTATGGGACACTGGGTTATGTCTGTACTGATTGCATTATAGGCTTTTTATTTCCTTGTCATTATTCCCTAAAGCCTACAGTGTAACAACTACTTACATAGCATTTACATTAAGTACCATAAGTAATCTCGAGATTATTTAAAGTATACAGAAAAATGCGTAAATTGTATGCAAATACGATGCCATTAAGGCACTTGCACATTTTCTGATTTGGTATCCATGGGTTGGGGAAAAGGGGGTCCTAAAACCAAAACCAATCCTTCAGTCTCTTGGATACTAACCCTATGAGGTGACACAGTACACAAACTTGACTTTCTATCTAAATCACCTGGAAGGCTTATTAAACACACATTGCTGGGTCATGCTACCAGTTTCTTACTCAGTGTGTCTAGGGTGAGACCGATCACTGACTTTTCCAGTGTAGACTTATTGCTCCAGGATAATAACCACTGAGGCTGCACCTAGACCTAGGCTGGAGACAAGCTGCTGCCACTGCTGGTGGAGAATTGAACGAGGAAACTGCATTCCAGAGAAGTCAGATCCAGAAGCCTCTGCTGCTGCAGCTGCCTCCTGACCTCCAGGAAGCTGTCTAGTTGGCAATGAAAAGCTTCTGCAAGGAAGCTCCATCTCTCCGTGGTCCTGCCCATTAGAAGCCTGCACTTCTGACAATCTATAAGGGATTTTTAATTTCTTTTTCTTTTAGCTTTATCAGGTCGGAGGATATAATAGAGGTTAAAATAACCTGTTTGAGAATAACCAGGAGTGGTTATTTTTTAAGTGTCAATTTCTATTCTTTCTAGGTTTCCAGCATGGCAGATCATAGAATGCAACATTTAAGTACTTGACAGATCTTCTCTCTTTTGTTTCTCACTGAAATTAACTAATTCATTTGACACAGAGTCTTGCTCTGTTGGCCAGATCTTGGCTTACTGCAACCTCCATCTCCTGGCCTCAAGCAGTTCTCTTGCCTCAGCCTCCTGAGTAGCTGGGATTACAGGCGTGTTCTGCAATGCCTGGCTAATTTTTGTATTTTTAGTAGAGATGGGGTTTCACCATGCTGGCCAGGCTGGTCTTGAACTCCTGACCTCAGGTAATCTGCCTGCCTCTACCTCCCAAAATGCATTACGGGCGTGAGCCACCACACCTGGCCTTGTTTTAATTAATACTTCTATTTTGGAAAAAAATAGAACTGCAGAAAATTTGATAAGCACTTTTTTTTTGGATTTCCACGTCTCCCTTCACTAACATTGTGTCATATCTACTTTCTCTATTCAGTATTGTTTTTGCTGAACATGTGAAAGTTGTAGAGAACATGACTCTTCACTAAATTCAACATGTTTTTCAAACGGGCAGTTTTTTGCATAACCAGTGAAATTATCAAATTTAGAAAATTATTCAGTGATGTTACCAATATACTTCCATATTCAAATTTTTCCAATTATTCTATGCTATCTACATGGCAACTTTTTTTCCAGCCCGTGGTCCAACCTGGGTCGCATCTTACATTGAGTTGCCATATCTTATATGCTTTAATATGGGACAGTTCTTCAGACATTTTGTCTTTCATGATATTGACATTTGTTGTGTGGTGGTATGTTCAGAGTTTAGCTGAATCTTTCCTCTTGTTTCAATGCGAGTTACGCATTTTTTAGCCAACTACTACGTAAGTGATGTGTCCTTAGATCATATCAGGAAACACCTATTGTCATTTTATCCCAACAATGGTAATGCTATGTTTGGTCACTTTAAGGTGGTGTCCACCAAATTTCTCCACTAAAGATATGTTGTGCCTTTTGTTATTAAGCTCTGTGGTGAGAAATCTTGAAACCACAAAAATATCCTGTTCTGAAATCAACTTTCACCTAATGGTTTTAACATCCATTAATGAATTTTTTGTGCATTAGTTATTTCTAAGCTAGTTTCATATAATGGTTTTTCTATAGTCCCAATATTAATAGAATTGGCATTCTACAGAAAGAATAACCTTTTCTCTCGTTTGTTTGTTGCTATTAGGTAATGCATGAAAGAACTATTTTGTAGAAAAGAGCTAATAGTATTCTGACAACCCTTTAAAATATGAACCAAAAATACCCTTTGGATTTGATACTAGTTCTTTGGAAAATTTGACACAAGAATCTGTGCCAAACCAAGTTAATTTTTATTTTGAGACAGAATCTTGTTCAGTTGCCCAGCTGGAGTGCAGTGGCACAATGATGACTCACTGCAGACCTGATCTCCTAGGCTCAAGCAATCCTCTCGCCTCAGCCTCCAGAATAATTGGAACTATAGGTATGTACCACCATGCCTAGCTAATCGGAAAAAAAATTGTAGATACAGGTTCTTGCTGTGTTGCCCAGGCTAATCTCAAACTTCTGGGCTCAAGGAGATCCTCCCACCTCAGCCTCCTGAAGTGCTGGGATTACAGGCATGAGCCCATTGCACCTGGCCAGAGTTTACTTTATTATTGGCACAAATGCCTTTTCATTTCTTGGTAAACATAGTATTGGCACATGGAAGATGATTTCAATGGTTGCCAGGTTTTGGAACGTTTCTGTGGCCTGGTAAAAACATGACAGCAAAGTGTGGGGAAGCAGGGGAACCCTCGTCTGAATCTTCATATTTAGAAACATGCTTTTGTTGTTCTTAGGTCTGTATACTCCTGAGATGACATCTTGCTTTTCTCAGCCAGTGCACTAACTTGCTTCTCTTTTTGACCAGCTGACTGTATATTTTAAATATGCATTTGCAAATATAAATATGCATGTTAAATATTTTACATTTCTTTCATATTTTTGGATGCTTTAGCCTACAGCTCTTTGCAAAATTTTCTAGCCCTAAGAGTCTTATTGTGGCAACTAAATTGCATAGGCTATGAAATAACTTATGGCTTATCTTACAGGAATTTAATTGCCTGCAATGTCTACATGTTCAGAGAGATTGGCATCAAATATCAACTTAGTAAATGATACAATATGCATTCAGTTTTGCTTCTGGAAAACATTTCTCATATCAGAAAAGGAGGATGTAGGAGTATTGGAAATAGTGCATTCTACCAAAAAGTAAGATAGTTCTTAAATACAAGTTTATTTAATACTTATATACATATTTAATAAGCACGTCCAGACTGGGGATTCTGGTTGGTTTTATCAATGAAGGTAAATGAAGACATTTTGTAAAATCAGCAGGGTAAATTTTTAAGTGGTTACTCCTTTTGGTTTCTTTTTGTTTTGGTTTTAGATTATATTTTCCCCAAGAAATTCTGTGGTTTAGAAATACGTCACGTAAGAGTCATTCTTACTTATCTTTGAAACTTCAGTAAAGACATGTATACATGTAGTCTACAAATGATTCAGCGTGGGAGCAAGCTGAATGGAAGAGCAAGAAGCGAACCAAATCCTGTTTTTTAGAGAGAACCATAGAGATGGTTAATGACTTGTGTTACGAACACAGATCCCCCCACTAGCCCTCGATTGACCACTCTATATTGACAAATGTTCGAAGTGATTTGTTCTCCAAGTCAAAGATGGCCATGAGAAAACAAAGGACAGGATTATTGTAGCAACTTGTTTTGACTATTTTTCTTTTAAAGCTACTCATATGTATTAAGTTCCTCATAGAATTCAGAAAAATGCAAAGGCGAGGAAAAGGTCAAATTTCGGAGGTGTGCAATTAGAGTGCTTTGTCTACTATGGGGGTGAAATGAAACATGGAATGATCTGATGTGGTTAAATTTAAGTAGTGTGAACTATTTCATCAAGGCAAGTTTATTATAGCTGTGACTTGAACAGATCATTTGCTATGGCCACATTAGTCCCTCTGTAAAAACTCAGCCATGTATTTTGTGTGTAAATGCAGTCCTGACCATAGTGTATGTGTTCATTCTTCACGGAAGGCGACATCCTCTGCAATCTCAAGACGTATATTAGTTTGTAATTCAAAACTGTTCGTTGCCATATGAAAAAGGGAAATTAGTTTTTTTTAGTTTTCCCACTATAATCGTAAACAATATTCCTTCAAAAATTTGATTACTATAGAGATCATTTGACTCCACAGAAATATCTTAATGCTATAATAATTATAGAAATGACGACAAATATTGACCACTGTGTTCCAGGCTCTGTGCTAAGTTTTCTGAATATAAAAATTTATGAATTACACTCAACAATAGTTGGCATCTATTTTGGAGGTGTATAAATTTAGGTTCAAGAAGGTTAGGTAACATCCCCAAAGTCACTCGGGGAAAGTAAATGTTCATATGTGTAACCTCTCAGGTAACTAGGAAACATGTGAAATTAAGCAGTTGATTTTATTTTTCGTAAAAATATTAACCCATGTATTTAAGAGGTCAACATCTAACTTTTTAAGCTGCGTACAGTCTCATAAAAATATTTACAACTTCAGAGTTCAGTAATATGTGACAGTGGTCAAAATTATCACTGTTGGCAAAGAAATACCCTGGCATTTGTATAAAGGTCTGTTAAGCTGTAACCATAGCTGTGGAGTTCATTTCTAGCTTCTATAATTTTTTCCAGACAAATCAGATTCCAGATTGCCTTGTGGCATTCACTTTAGGGTTTGTTTCTGTTTCATTATATTATTCTTTAAAGTTGATTTGCGTTAAGGACTATGCAGTGCATGCTATTTTAGCAGCTTTCCTTTTTTTTTTTAAGTGTCCTTGGTGATTTTAAGAAGCATTTAGGAGTAAATGTGTGCAAGAAAAAAAATATACAGAATAAAACATATCAATGTAAATGGAAAGTAAATAGATACCTCTCAAGGAAAGACACAAACTATTTCCTCCTTCTCTGCAAATCAAAACAAAGCTTGTAGGTGCTACATTTATTTTCTTCACAAAAGAACCATGTTAAGGGTGCGAACATATTCGTGGATATGTATTTGTAAGTGTTGACAAACTCTTGTTTCATTTGTGTGAAACTCCTACACTTGCCTATACTGAATCAAAATCTTTCCTTGTATTATGGTACTGCTTTTCCTGAGCTTTTTCACCAGTTAAAAAATTAAGACTTTAATTTCACTTATGGAGGGGGGTAGAAAGCATGGGCAAATAGAGGAAAATCGTGTCTTTCAAAGACAGAAATAGTGGGAGAATGGTAGAGGAAACATTTTTGGTGAAATTATTTCAAGCTAATTGTGTTTAAGAAATTCAGAATTCATGTTTCACTGATCATCTGAGATCTTTAACATATTTAGGTGAATTTAATGGCCAAGCTCAGTAATGTGAGAACATTAACATTCAGCACTTCTCTGAGTTAGAAATTCCTCTTCTCTCGTAGGAAGAAGGGAAAATGCATGTCATCTATTGAGGTTTTTTCCACCTTATCAAACAGCTGAGAATCACCAACTTATATTTTTGTATTACATCAGTGACTTTATAAATGACAATCTGCTTCAGTATATTTTCATTGTCAGCTCTTCAGATCTACCCATAGTTCTCCGTAGGGAATGTGACTTGCCCGCATTCCTTAGAGGCGTTCCTATTTTTTCCTGTGATGCTCCCTCCTCACCAGTGCTGGTCGTCGATGATTGTATAGGGGTGGATACCTGACCAATGGAAGTCATATAACTCACCCTTTTTTGTTCTGTGAACCTGCTTAGGAGTAACTATAGAGCAAACTCGCCTACCAAGAAGCAAAGAGTGGGATGTATACACACACAAATGGAGTGAGAGACCCTGAGGCTCTAGAATGGGCTGGGCAGGGAGCGGAGCTGCTTCAGTCCTGATGTATTCCCTGTTTCCTCGAACAGACCACGTAAGACCAGGACCTATGTTGTATTCTGTCCTTGGATTCCACAGATACTCCTGCCCATAAGGATACTCCTGACTGTATGGAATTTGGGTAGAATTGCAGTCTTACTATTACTAGAACTACTATGAAACCCTCAAATATTTCATCAGTGAGTTCTGTATTCGGTGAACAAAAACTAATTGTAATGTAAATGCCAGATTCATTATTTACTCATTTATTCACCACTTTCTGATGTGAATGCCTCATGTTCTAGGCACTTTCCTGGGGACTGTGGTTATAGCAATAAAGAAAATGGACAAATATATTTGTCCTCATGAAACTTGCACTCCAATGTGGGAGATGAGTAATAAGAAGTGAGGGATGTTAATGATATCTTCTAGAGAAAAATTGAGGAAGAGAACAGGGAAAAACTAGAGAGGATGTTTGCATTATTTCATGAAATGTCCAGAGCAGCCTTTATTTGGCAAAACGATGCTGAAGCTGAGGGAATTAGCCGAGAGGAAAACTTAATGGCAGAGAACTTAGAAAAGAAGAAACAAGGAATAATGAAAAGGACTTTAGGTGGATCTTGCCTAGCAGGTTTGTAAAACAGACAATGGGGTGGCTGGGTGGCTAGAGTGAAGTGAGCAACTGAACGGTAGCAGAATTGAAGATCACAGAGGAAACGGAGCCAGATTATGTAGAACCCAATTTCCAATTCTCCTAATTAAAAATCCTTATTGGCAACAAGGGACAAGAGATTATGCACAGACTCTTATCACCTGATTGAGTCCTCAGAGGCTGAGGTGACACACTTGCTCCTCGCTTATATGCACTGGTGGAAGAATAGAAAAATAAAGCAATTGATTAAAATCCTGCTTATGCTGTTTATATCATGTGATAATAGGATAATCACTTAACTATAGGCTTCCAGGGTTTTTGTTAAAAGTAATGATAGGTGATTGCATGGAACATCTTAGCTTTCAATATAGGAGTTGACGACTCTCTGACTTATGTTGGGGGTTATTAAGGATCTATAGACTATTCATCAAGATTCATTTAGTTGCAAAAAAACCCTCTTCAAACCTAACTCATAAGATACAAACCATTCTAAAGAGAGGGCATGGAGCTAATCTTCACTGGGTATGTCATCCATGCGAAGTGCAGGACGGCAAGGGTAGTAGAACTCGCATTCTCAGGATTCTTTCTCCTCCATGGTCTGCAGGCTTGCTTGTCTTCTCTCCTGGCTTTTTCTATGAGATAGGAGGCTCTGTCCTGGGTAGCTTGTGAACACCACCCCCCAGCCCCGCAAAGGCTTTAAAATACAGGCTCCTTGTGTCCTCACTTGTAATTAGAAAAACCTAGGGCTGCCTTACCTGCTCGCTCTCCTGGCCAATCCTTAGGAAAACCACATCATTCAAGGTGCGGTGAACGGTTCGCTTCTCTACATCCTCCTCAACACTTTTGATCATTTGGATTTTTGATAATGCCCATCTTAACCGGTGAGAGGTGATATCTCATTATGATTTTGATTTTGATTTCCCTAATGATTAGTGATGAGTATCTTTTCATGTACCTGTTAACCATTTATACGTCTTTTCTGGAGAAATGTCTATCATATTCTTAGCCTATTTTTAATCAGGTCATTATTCTTGAGTCATTGGAGTCCTTATACTTTTATATTAATCCCTTATTAGATTATAACTTGTAAATATTTTTTTCCCACTCTGTAAGTTGCCTTTTCTCTCTGTTCTTTGTAGAATGCTTATACTCTGAAATAGTCCTACTTGTCTAATTTTACTTTTGGTGTTATATCGGAGAAATCACTGCCAAGCTTTTGCATAGCATTGGTGGGACTATATAATGGTAGAGCCACTGTAGAAACCAGAATGGCAGTTCTTAAAATAAAGCCAGAGTTACTAGCAGTTATCCAGCTCTTCTGGTTCTGCATATACGTCCAAAGGAATTGAAATCACATTTCCAGAGATAGCTGTACTCCCATGTTCATTGCGACATCAATCATAACAGACAAGATGTGGCAACAATTAAATATCCATCAACAGATGAATAAAGAAATGTAGTATAGATAATGGAATATTTTTCAGCCATAAAGAAGATAAGCCTGCCATATGCTACAACGTGGATGAATCTGGAGGACATTATGCTTAAGTGAAAAATAAGCCAGTTACAAAAGGACTAAATGCTGTATGACTCTATGAAACATCTAAATAGTGACACTCATAACAACAGAAAGTAGAAAGGTGGTTGCCAGGGATTGAGGGGAGGGCAAATAGAAGTAACTGTTCCGCAGGTATAAAGTTTGTCATGCAAGACTGATGAATTCTAGAGATCTGCTTTAAGACACTGCCTACAGTACTGCGTTGGGCACTTGCAAATTTGATATGAGGATATTTCTCATTAAGTCTCGTTAAGTCTTTTACACAAAAAATTGGGATGAAAGAGGGGGGAAGTCTTTGCCTAAGATGGATACGAGAGGGTGTTTCCATCAGAGGGGAGAATTCATGAGTATGGTAGTCTCCCTTATCCACATTGGGGATACGTTCCACGACCCCAAGTGGATGCCTGAAACCACAGAGATAGTACTGAACCCTGTATATACAGTTTTTTTTCCTATACATGCATACTTATGGTAAAGTTTAATTTATAAATTAAGCACAATCAGAAATGAACAATAAAATTGAACAATTATAACAATATACTCTAATAAAAGTTATGTGAATGTGACCTTCCTCTCGAGATATCTCATGCTGCTTTTGATGAAGGGACAAAGCAAGATGGCACAACATTTCATCAAGCCACTCAGAAGTATGCAATTTAAAACTTATGCATTATTGGTTTGTGGAGTATTCCATTTCTTTTCAGACTATGGTTGAGCATGGGTACCTGAAACCGTGGAAAGCAAAACCACTGTTAAGAGAGGACTACTTTACAAGGAACAACACATAACCAAGCAAATGGGCTCCCTCAGGATTGTTGTGAAGCATGTATAGTTGAATATAAAAGTTGATATGTATATGTTCAATTTTATGGAGAAAATACCCTTTTTCAAAGGAATTAAGATTTAAAATTACTGGGTTATTTTTTACTGCATAGGATGGATGCAAACAAAAATATGGAAAGAAAATATTTAACTCACAGAAATGGAATCCAGCGGTTAGTTCAAATGACAAACTGTACCAGTAAGTGCAGATGGGCAAGTAACAGAATTCATCTGGGAAAGAGGCAACAACGTGTGTGACCTGTTGTCTACCCAGGTAACAGATACTGCATGTAACGTACTGTTTAGGAAATATTTTGGCATCATATTGCTTGATCCTCATGACAACCTTGTGAAGTTACCATTGGGTAACCCCCAGAGGAAGAAACTGAAGTTTAAAATTTTTTTTTAAATTTTCCCTATATGAAAAGAGAAATATTAAGAATGGTAAGTACAGAGTCATCACGTTTTTTGGTGTGGTCTGTGAATTTTGACAAACGTGTATACTCATGCAATATCAACCACATCAAGAAATATTATATCTGACATCACCCCTAAAGTCTTCATAGCTAGTCCCCTTTCCCCACTCGTCAGTCTGACACCAATCTGATCTGTTCCTTTGATATTTCCTCTTCTAGGTTGTCATAAATGAAAGCATAAAATATGTAGCCTAAGTATGACTTCTCAGCATGAGGTCTTTGAAATGTATCTAAGACAGCTGGGTGTATCAAAAGTTTATTCCTATATATTGCTGAGTAGTGTTTGACTTACTGTGTACCACTCACCCATTGAATGGGTTTTCAGCTTTTTCAAAATTATGAATAAAACTGCAATAAACATGTAATGTTATGGACATGGCTTTTTTTTTTTCTTGGGTGAATACCTAAATGTGTCATTGCTGGATCGTATGTGTAGTATCTGCCAAAGTCTTTAGAAGGTGACTGTCTAATTTTGCATTATTCCAACCAACAGTGTGTGAGGCTTTCAGTTGCTTCGTATCTTTGTAGTGTTTAGCATTGTCAGTTTAAGTAGATTTGTATACCTTAGCTGATTTAAAAAAAAAAAAAAAAAAACCTTGCAATCAAACATAAGCCTTTTGACTGCAGATGAAATAAATTGGATCATATATTTGAGAGTGGTTCAGTGTAGTAAGTATGGAATCCCCTGTTGATGGATTATAGATTACTAATTAGCAAAATACAGAAGGTCACTGGAAAAGTCAACATATGGATGGTTTGTGCTGATATAATTTACTGCCTTCGTGGCATAATAAAACGTCTCTAATTAGTGTCATCAGCAGAATTGGGAAATTTAAGCTTTAAAAATTGAGAAATTAGAAATTTCACTTTGGGCGTAATTTGCCTCTGTCACCTTTAGAAATTAGAATAAGAAATTACGATGATTCATGATGCAGATTCTGCCTGCTTTGGTGATCTTGTGCTTAGGAAAGAATTAACTGACAGCATGGAGTCCTGTTCACCCATGGCCACTTACTGAAGGCCCTTCCTTTACAAAGGGCTATGAGCATTGCTGTGGCAGGAAGGATCAACTCTCATCTCTGTGGTCACAGATATGCCTGGGGGAAAATCCTACTTCCCCACAATGTAGAATTACTTCTGCCCTTCCTAAATTTTTAGGAAAGAATATTTGATGGCCTTTGCCACTGAAGATCTTTGTGTAGGCAGGAACTATTCTGAAATTCCTTGTTAACAGAAATTCTTCCTTGAGAAGTGGAAGATGTATGGTAGAGAATACCAAACAGATTCTTGAGGAATTGAACCCCTGTTATGTCTTGTTTCCTGCTGCCAATGATTTTTTTATGTGGTCTGTTTAGCAGTTTCATGTTATCTTTTTTGCCTCCTTTTTTCTACAGATTTTTCTTACTCCCTTTAAGTTGTATTCTCTTCTGTCTCAGTGAGCATAGATTATAACCATTTCCTAAAACATGCTTGTTTCATATGAGAAAATTATTTCACTAATGATCTATTCCCAATGAGATGAGAGATGGTACTAAAAAATGCTTTCATTAGTTTCATATTCTTTTCATTCGAAACACTTCAGCTTATTTTTTTGAAGTATTGCCATGCATTGTATTAGTTTCATATTGTTTCATGCACATGGTATGGCATTGAGGGGAATCACTGTTTACATAGGCTATGTGAGCTAAGAGGAAATTCAGCATCTCATTTACTTTCTTCACAAATAAACCTAACACTCTTTAAGACAAACTATATAGAATTTACCAAGGTTTCTCTTGGTATCAAAGGAAAAAAAATACCCAATTTTATATTAGCCAGTGATTTTTACTGTGTTTTTCATACTTTAAATCTCTCCAACTACCAAGTGTTTCTTAACGATTTTTAACCGACTCAGCTCTTCAATATTCTCTCCTGTAGAGATTAAATTTCCATCTCTTACTCCTGCCTTTTTCCTCTCTTCTCCCTTTCCCTCTTTCTTTTTCTCCCCCTGCCGCTGCCTCCTCCTTTTACAAAAAGTTCCATTCCAAAGGAGACAAGTCAAATAATAGTTATTTGAGTAACAATATCTGAAGCAAGGGTTTGGATGCCTGGTTGTCAGTTCTAATCCTTCCACTTGTAGCTGTATACTGCAGGGAAAGTTATTCAACTTCTCTGTGGCTAGTTTTCCAATTTGGAAAAGTGAGTCAGTAAAAGTGCACCTAAAGTATTGGATATTTGAGGATCAAATGAGTTAAAGCATAAAACGCACAGTTCATTTCCTGGCACGTGGCCAGTGCCAAGTTAGTGTCAGTTACCAGTTTACATTGTTTCCATGTAGAGTAAAATAGCCTTACCTTTGTGCACTCTTAGCATTCTGTTAACATTGAGGCCCCTGGATTTTCTTCTATCCAGGAGACTGTGGTGAATATTTTATAAACAAAAGTTTCTTCCAAAGAGAAATCCTGATGTTAGATCATTAGATATATTTGTCATGTTGCTAAAGGGAGACAACATGGGAAAAGACTTTTCTTCGCACATTTTTACTTGAATTTGTGTTAACAATATTAGCAAAGAATATTGAGGGCTAACCCTTAGTGGTAGCTAGCAAATTAGGAACCAGGTATTAGAATAAATTATTTTCATATATCATTTTAGAGAACAAAATAGTTTTTCCTGTTCTATCTCATGAGATTTTTGCAAGTCTCAGTATATTAGAGACTTTAGTAAACCACAATCACAGCATCATTGCGAAGTTCATACTGGGATGGTGGAGAAAGAATGCACTTTGGCGCCAAATGGCCCTGGGTCTGCAGCTCAGTCCACCAGTTCCCAGATGATTGACCTTTACCAGATAATAAAACCTCTGAGTTTTGATTCCCTTCTGAGGGTGATGATACCCATGGGAACACTTACTGAAAGCATTACAGGAGATAATGGGTATTAGAACCCACAACAAAAGAACGTACACATCAGTAGTAGGTACTCAT
Organism: Theropithecus gelada; assembly: GCF_003255815.1. Taxonomy (NCBI): domain Eukaryota; kingdom Metazoa; phylum Chordata; class Mammalia; order Primates; family Cercopithecidae; genus Theropithecus; species Theropithecus gelada. Next base: position 34,418,894 of record NC_037688.1, read on the forward strand.
TAAATGTTATTTACTTCGCCATCCCGCACAGGTAAGAGGCGAAGAAAGTATCCTTTAGCATCATATTTACTGGGTAATCACTGCAATTCCTCTCTCTGCAACTAATTCCTATAAAGACTTACGTAAATTATACCAGGTTCAGGCCTCAATATTGGGTCATCAGAAAAGATGGGAGATCAGAAGGCCTGAGATGGCTGCGCTCCCAGTGGTGCACCTGGAGCAGAGGCAGGGCTGAAAGAGACGGGTCAAAGGAAGCTTAGATCCATAGCAAGGTATCTGTGCAGAGAGTAGACATGGGCAAAATCGGCTGACTCCGTTAGTGTTGGCTACATGAAACATGAACACCAAATTGCAGAGGCATATGGAAGTACACATCTATTTTCATGGATGTGCGGGTTAACTGGGGTCTGGCTGACGGAGGCTGGGCTCAGCTGAGGAGCTCTGCCCTGTGCCACAGCCACTGGGGTGGCTTGGCTCCATGTGTCTTCCATCCTTCCTGCATGGCGATGACCATAGTGTCCTCCCCTCATGGTGAGGGCAGACACAAAAGGACAGGAAGAGGAAAGACGGGCGTTTTAAGGCCTGGGCTTGACTTTGTGCAATCTCCTCTTTGCCAACATTTCATAGGCCAAAGTGCTTACTGTAGCCTGGATGACACACAAATCTTTACAAAGTTCTTTGCAATCACCCACAAAATCCCAGCTGTTCCAGTAGAGTTCATGCATGCTATCTAATAGGCTCACTAAAATGGCCAGCAAACCACTGTAAAAAATGATCACTATTAATTAAAAAGTTATACTTAGCACCCAAATTCTCATCCTATGGTCAAGCCATGCACATTTCAAGAGTCACCCTACTTTTTTTTATCAGTGCTTAAAATGTCCAAAGAACTGATCCTTTCTGCCCAATCAGTGGTCCTTCCAGTGATGTGTACCCATCGAAACAACTTTATAACTCAAAGAATTATCTCAGGATTGTCTTTAATACAGACTTTTAAAAAAAGGTCTTTGATCTGAGAATTAGACACTTTAAAATGTGTCTTGACAATGAGTATTTTCGCAGCGGGATTTTCAAAATACTAAATATTTGCTGCTGGAATACTGAACTATTATTAAAACTTCAATGTCTATCCTGTCTGATTTTTTTTCATTCCAGTTATCAGCATTAAAATAATGTCATAAGCAATCCACATTCTACAAATGTAAATATAAATGAAACCTCCTGAAATTCATCATGGCTCACTGAACCACAAGTAAATGGTTCTCTCTTTTTGGTATTATAACATTGTCACTCGTTTCCCTAAAATATCTTCTCTATTTTAATTCATGGGTGATTCATTTCTTCTTGTTTCATGTTTTTTTCTTTAGTTTTTTTTTTTGTTCGTGGTATTCATTGTTTGGTATAATTGGTGCCCTTCCAGGTCCCCAGTGCACCCACCTGCCAATTGCTCTTGTTTTTAGCCACTCAAGCATCAGACATGCTCACCTCCTGGGTATTGCTCTCAGCTGGGAGCTGCCTCCTCCAGGAGGTTAGTTCTCTCCATCACACTATGGTCTTAAGGTGTCTTGGATATTCTGTAGAATATAACTTTGGTTCATTATGTATGACATTATTTGGCTCTTTTGCTGAATAGACGAATAAAATCTGAATGCATTTCTCCCAACCTGGTTTTGATTCAAACTGGCAATTACTCCAATAGATATTGAGGAAGATGGTGAGAATCAGTTACAGCTTTGGAATCACCTGCAGCAATAGAACCTTTGTCTGCCCTACTCTACTCTTACAAATTTCTGTAAGTATTACAGCCAAATAGGATTTCAGAGAAGCTATGCCTGGATGAAGTGAACTTCATGTGAGAGACAAAAGGATCTCTGCAGAGCAAGGGGGGAGCCCAGCCTGGACTCTTGATCACCTTGGGAACGAAGCCTTTTGCTGACTGCTGTAAATGCTGGCTTCTAAGGTGTTACAGCGACTCCCCTTCTCTAGAGTTACCCTTTAGAGATGGGTGCCCTCTTGCCAGAAATGTCACGACTTCCCAGGTGCAGCAATGGCCAATGACTGCCTTCCTGATAGGGGGTGTATGAAAGGCCAAGCCCCTTGATACAAGGTGGAGACAGCTGTGTGAGGGCAACTCATGCCCCAAAGCCATCCACTGGGAGGAGGCCAGGCTAGACTTCACCTGAGACCGCATTTTTGCTTTCTGTCTATTCTGCTTTCCTTACTCCCTGCCAGCCGTTACCTCCAGAGAACGTGACGTAAGGTACTCCTGTGACTTTCTTTGCAAACATCGATTTATGTAGTATATAAAGCCATGTTCTTTTAATAAACTAGGAATAATTTTAGTGTTACATAAGGTTGCAAATAAAATTTCCATACTGCCTTTACCCAACTTTCTCAAATAACATATTACATGACACAGTACATTGTTCAATCTAAAACATTAACATTGGTACAATCCTCTTAGGTAGACTACAAGTGTTATTTGGGTTTCATTTCTTTTTTTTTTAATTAATGTCCTCTTTCTATCCTAGGATTCCACCTGGAATGCCACATTACGCTCAGGCTCCTCTTGACTTTTAGAGTCTTTGTTTTCATGACCTTGACAGGTTTCAAGAGTGCTGGTGAGATATTTTGTAGAATAGCCCTCAAATTGGACTTCCTGATGTTTTCTCATGATTAGATTGGGGTTATGAGTTGGGAAAGAGAATATTACAGGAGTGAGGTGCCTACTCATTGCATCATCTCAGGGGGCAAATGACATCAACATGACATTTAAATGGTGATGTTAATACTGGTCGTTGCCAAGGGTTTTCACTGTAATGTTTCTATTTTTCCCTTTCCTTCTATTCTTTGGAAACTAGTGAATAAATCCAGCCCTCACTCATCAGGAGGGGAATTAAGTCATACCACTTGGAGGGAATAAATCTACATATATTATTTAGAATTTTTCTTTAAGGAAGGTTTTTCCCTTCTGACGTTTATTTACTTATCCAATCATTTATTTATACCAATATTGACTTAGAGATTTTGTTGTATTCTTTGAGTTATAATAAAATGCTATCATAATTTGTTTTATTACTCAACATTGTTCAGCTTTGGCCATTGGGAGCTCCTTCAGGTTGACTCCTACGTCCTTTTGACGTGGCTCATATTTTTCTTCTTTAGCAATTTCTAACTTTCTGGCATTGCTAGATGCTCCAGGCTCATCTTATATTTCCTGCCTCAGACATATAATCAGACATTTCTCCAAGGAGCCGTAAGGGCCAATTTTACATGTTTTCTAGAAAGTATAATACGCCAAACAATTTGTATTTCATAGCATAAGTTTATCCTGGAGTGGGTTTCTGGGGAAATAATTAAAAGGCGGGAAAATACCACATTCAGACACACAATTTGCTTTCTGTGTTCTCCCATTTTTCCTTTTAGTGGTTACTGTTGGATTCTTTCCACATATGCTTTATGTTAAGAGCTGCTTTTGCTCAATAACAAGTAGAGTTTGTGAATTTGTATCGTAATTAATCTTGTTTCACCAAAACTATTTAATGGTTACTCGTTGTTGAGTTACTGCTAAGCTCAAATAGTTAAAAATAACAAGAATGTAACACTTTCACGTGGATCATTCCATGGAAGACCAAGTGACTAGTTCTTCGAGAACTGAACCAAGGGATAAGAGAATGGACTGGACATCAGGTGGCTCCTCTCTGGTCCGTGATGATCTTTTCTTGATTCTGAGGGGTGGGCAAGAAAGATGTAGGCATTCTATACCAGGCACAGAGAAAACTGGAATGAAGGGAAATACCACACCGCTTCCCTCTGAGTGCATTTGTTTACTGGCTTTTTAACCTGTAACAATTTGATTGCATGTTTAGACAGTAGCTGATTGAAAAACTGTATGTGAAAAGATAAAAAAATTTACTGTTTATTATTATTTTTGACAGTCTAGCTCTGCCGTCGAGGCTGGAGTGCAGTGGCGCGATCTTGGCTCACTGCAAGCTCTGCCTTCCGGGTTCACGCCATTCTCCTGCCTCAGCCTCCCGAGTAGCTGGGACTACACGCGCCTGCCACCACGCCCAGCTAATTTTTTGTATTATTACTAGAGATGGGGTTTCACTGCGTTAGCCAGGATGCTTTCGATCTCCTGACCTATTGATCCACCCACATTGGCCTCCCAAAGTGCTGGCATTACAGGTGTGAGCCACTGTGCCCAGCCCTGATCTTCATTTTTATACACAGTTTAATCTAAAAAATGTAATGAACATTCAAGATGAATTTTTCTTCAAAAGAAGACTTCACAATTCATTTAAGGCTCCCACCTGTTCTTGCCCTCTCTACAGGAATTGCTTTGTCATACTGGCACCTTTTCTTGAATATATTATGTAAATAAGGAAACTGATAATTTGTCGAAGCTTTAGACTGGTGAGAATTTTCGAATATAGCTGCTTGGAATTTTCAAATACTTGTAGTAATCATTGCATATGATTTATTTCTAAAACAGGCTTATGGCATCATCATGAATGCAGAGAAAATTCTGTTAAAAAGTCAAACTGCAAAGCTTAATTAGCAGAATATATTTAACAGTAAGAAATAATTAAAAACACATTAGTCAATTAAAACAAATGTAGCAGAATTCTTCTGTTTTATAGTTGTATTTATTCTCTTCTATTCCATTAAAATGTCTTCTCTTTATTTTATTCACCACGAGACTCAGGTTTTACTTCTCTGTTCATTCCTCACTCTCGTATGCTGACTTCTCTTCATATGGCTTCTACCTGCTGGTCTGTCCTAAGATTCGGGTTCAATCTTTCTTACCATCTATACATTTCCTATAAAAATTAATCCTGTCGGGCTGGGTGTGGTGGCTCATGCCTGTAATCCCAACACTTTGGGAGACCGAGGCAGGAGGATCATGATGTCAGGAGTTTGAGACCAGCCTGGCCAACATGGTGAAACCCCATCTCTACTAATAATACAAAATTAGCTGGGTGTGGTGGTGGGTGCCTGTAATCCCAGCTACTCGGGAGGCTGAGGCAGGAGAATCACTTGAACCCAGGAGGCAGGGGATGCAGTGAGCCGAGATCACGCTACTGCACTCTAGCCTGGGAGACAGGGAGAGAGTCTGTAACAAAAAAGAAAAAAAAATCCTGTCAGTTCTAATAGCAATCCCTATATTTTCATCCCTGATGACTCATCACAGCTGGAGGCTCTTAGTCCAACTGCATTGTGAGTTCTTACCTGGATCTCTGTAGGGCATCTCAAACTTCTTGCTTTCGGGTGTAACTCTACCCTTCACAGTTGTCTTCATCTCATTAAATGGGCTCAACATCTGCCTTCTTTTTTGGCCATATTTTAGAAGTCATCTACATTCTTACTTTCTGTCATTTCCTACATCCAATGTATTGGTCTAGCTCTAAAATATTTTTCACTTACCTAAATGTATAGCCTTTTGCATCTAATTCTTTTAAGGTAGTGTAATGTTTTTGAGGTTCATTCATATCACAGCATACATCAGTATTTTTTTTCCTTTTTACTGCTGACTAGTGTTCTGTTCTATAAACAACATTTGTTTATTCATTCAGTTGATGGCATTTAGACTGCTTTTACTTTTTGGCTATTAACAATAATGCTGCTGTAAACATTTGCATACAAGCTTTTGTGTGGAAATACCTTTCTCTTTTCTAGGGTAGGTTCTTGAGAGTAGAATTCCTGATGTGTATAACAGATGTATGTATTTCTCTATTAAGAAACTGCCAAACTGTTCTCCAAAGTAGCTCTGCTGTTTTACATCCCCACCAGCAATGTATGACCTACATTCCTGCCAACCTTGTTATTTCTGTCTGATCCCAATTATTTTTGCTTTATAAATTTCAAGTCAGAGAATTCTAATGGAAACCATCAATTCGCATATGAAATGAATGGAATGTCCTGTGACATTGTGTTTCTACTGAGTTAAAGAATTTTAAAAAGTGATAACTAATAGATAAAAGGAAATTATAAATGGCTATGTTGTAAGCAAGGACAGCCATTGCACAGCATAGCAAGTCAACTAAATCTTTCTGATCCAATGAGGTTTGCTCATAATTAAGTGAAAATGAACCTGCTTCACTGTCATAATCAACACGAATAGCTGTGTAGGTTTTCCAAGAATCAAATGGTCCATCATTGGTCACATATCATAGATAGGGGTGGAATTAACCATTGCAGAAAGTATAAGATCAAATACATGAAGCCAGTAATAACAAAATGATACCAGACATTGACACCAGTCATCATAGAAAACTACACTCCTATTTCATTAACATCCAGGGAATACAGAACTGCAGAATACTTGCTCAAAGTAGGAAAAATACTGGAATGAAATGATTATCTTGGAAGTCATCAATAGTAGAACAAAGGTAATATTATGATTCAAAAATTTAAAAACTTCATAATTAGATATGTGTAGCTTTAACAGACTTCTTGACCGTTTGTCATTGAAAGTACAATTATACCCCCTTAATGTCTAAAAAATAGTAATAGCTAGTTACCAGGTAATGTAGTAATCAATGTGTTTTATATTTTAAGTTAATCATTAGCTTGAATTTGAGAGGTCAGTTTAAATCTTAGAATAATTGATAGGGTCCTAATTAGTTTCTACTCGATTTTTAAATCTAAAATATCTGAAATCTAAAATACATGCCTAAAGCAGAAATCCATTGGCTGCTAAATCCTGCTAGGAGATTTAGGAGACACATTTTGTTAAGAATGATAATAAAAAATGGTATCTTTTAGGGTCTTCCAATAGCCGTAACACATACAAATTATATAATAGAGATGTTAACTTACTACAGATAGACAATGTAAGAGAAGGTGTTTACTTTTTATGTGAATAAAAGGTAATTTTTTTTTGGCAGAGAATAATTAAAGATCAATAATATCCCCTTTCACCTTGATATTGAAAAGAAAACAAAATCAATGTCACCTCTTTTTACTTCCTGTGTATTTCTCTCCCCATCATGCTTTACCACCCTCCTAATGTACAATAAATATGTACTATAGGATATAAATGTAACACTTTTTAAAGGCTTTACCATCTTTTAAAAGGTAAATATTTACATTGACAATAAACTCAGAGAATTTACTAAAACAGATTGAAATCTCAGAAAACAAAATTACTATAATTGTAACTATTTGACAAAGTGTTAAATTATGCAAATAGTTTTTAATTCAAGCGAATGCCATTGTGACATTTCCAACACCCCAAATAGTCTCTTAAGTAACTATTACTGCTCCTTCTCAACAAGGACTATGTTTTTGAGTACTGTTGCTAAATGCCCTACATTGCCTTTTTTTCATTCAAACATTTCTTTTAGGTTCATGGGGTACATGTGCAGATTTTTTACATGGGGTAAATTATGTGTCACAGGAGTTTGCTAGACTATTTCATCATCCAGATAATAATAAACATAGTTCCCAATAGTTAGTTTTTGAATCCTCACACTCCCATTCTTCACCCTCAAGTAGATCCTTGTGCCTGCTCTTCCCTTCTTTGTGTCCATGTGTACTCAATATTTAGCTGCCACTTACACGAGAGAACATGTGGTTTTTGATTTTCTGTTGCTGCGTTAGTTCACTTAGGATAATGGCCTCCAGCTCCATCCATGTCCCTGCAAAGGACATGATTTAGTTCTTTTTATGTCTGCGTAGTATTCCATGGTATATATATGTCCCACATTTTCTTTAATCCACCCTTGATGGGCATCTAGGTTAGTTCCATGTCTTTGGTGTTGTGAATAGTGCTGTGATGAACATATGCATATATGTGGCTTTATGGTAGAATGATCTATATTCCTTTGGCAATATATGGTTGAATGGGAGTTCTGTTTTAAGTTCTTTGAGAAAGTTCCAAACTGCTTTCCACAGTGACAACTAGTTTACATGCCCACCAACAGTATACAAGCGTTCTCTTTCCTCCACAACCTCACCAGCATCTGTTATTTTTTGACTTCTTACAAATAGCTATTCTGAGACATGAAAGATGATACCTCATGGTGGTTTTGATTTGCATTTCTCTATTAGTGATAGTTTTTAAAATATATTTGTTAACTGGAGGTATATCTTTTGAGATGTGTCTGTTCATATCCTTTGCCCATTTTTTAAATATAGTTGTTTGGTTTTTGCTTGTTGAAGTTTCTTATAGATTCTGGATATGAGATTTTTGTCAGATAGATAGTTTGATAATGTTTTCTATCATTCTGCAAGTTGTCTGTTTATCGTTTCTTTTATTGTGGAGAACGCTAAGTCTATTTCTGTTTCATTTTTGTTGCAATTTCTTCTGGAGTCTAGTCATGAAATCTTTGCCAGGGTCTATGTCTGGAATAGTATTTCCTAAGTTGTCTTCTAGAGATTTTATAGTTCCAGGTTTTATATATAAGTATTTAATCCATTTTGAGTTAATTTTTGTAAACTGTGTAAGGAAGGAGTTCAGTTTCAATTTTCTGTGTATGGCTAACCAGTTATCCCAGCACCATTTATTGAATAGGGAGTCCTTTTTCCATTACTTGTTTTTGTTGACTTTGCCAAAGATCATATGGTTGGAGGTATGTAGCTTTATTTCTGGGTTCCCTAACCCATTTAATTGGTCTGTGTGTCTGGTTTTTGTACCAATACCATGCTGTTTTGGTTTCTGTAGCCTTGTATAGTTTGAGGATGGGTAGTGCAATGCTTCTGGCTTTGTTCTTTTTGCTAAGATTGCTTTGACTATTCAGGCTCTTCTTAAAATTTGTAAGTTGCTTTGGACAGTATGACCATTTTCCACAACAATAATTCTTCCTATTTATGAGCACTGAATGTTTTCCCATTTGTTTGTGTTACCTATGATTTTAAGTTTTAAAATTATTGTAGAGATCTTTCACCTCTCGGGTTAGCTGAGTTCCTAGATATCTTATTCTTCGTGACTATTGTGATTGAGATTGTGTTCTTTATTTGGTTCTCAGCTTAGATGTTGAGTTATAGAAATGTTACTAATTTTTGTACATTGACTTTGTGTCCTGAAACTTAAGTTGTTTATCAAATCTAGGATCCTTTGGGAATAGACTATGGAGTTTTCTCAATATATTCATATTGAGAAATTTGCAAAGACAGAGTTGAACTTTCTCTCTTCCTGTTTGGATGCTTTTTCTTTCTCTCTTGCCTCCTGATTGCTCTGGTTAGGACTTCTAGTACTATATTGAATAAGAGTTGTGAGAGTAGTACTTGTCTTGTTCCTGTTCTCCAGGGAAGTGATTCCAGCTCTTGCGTATTTACTATGATGTTGGCTGTGGGTTCGTTCTAGATGGCTCTTATTATTTTGAAGATTGATCCTTCCATGTCTAGTTTGAGGGCTTTTAACATGAAGGGATGTTGAATTTTATTAAAAGCCTTTTCTGAGTCTATTGAGATAATCATGTGGTTTTTGTCTTTACTTCATTTTGTGATGAATCACATTTATTGAGTTGTATATATTGAATTAACTTTGCATCCCAGGATTAAAGCCTACTTAATTATGGTGGATTAGCTTTTTGATGTGCTGCTGTATTCAGTTTGTTGGTAATTTTATTGAGGATTTTTTCATCTGCGTTCATCAGGCATATTCTCAAGTTTTCTTTTTTTGTTGTGTCTCTGTCAGGCGTTGGTATCAGAATGATGCTGGCCTCATAGGAGTCCCTCTTCCTCAGTTTTTGGGAATAATTTCAGTAGGATTGATACCAGCTGTTCCTTACACATTTGGTAGAATTCAGCTGTGAATCTGGTCCAGGGCTTTTTCTGGTTGTTAGGCTTTTTATTACTGATTCAAATGCAGAACTCGTTACTGGTCTGTTCTGGGTTTGTTTCATCCTGGTTCAGTCTTGGGAGGCTGTATGTTTCAGGAATGTATCCATTTCTTTTAGGTTTTCTAGTTTGTGTGTGTAGAGATGTTTCTCATACTCTGAGGGTTTTTTCTTTTTCTACATTTAACGTGGGGTCAGTGGGTAATGTCCCCTTTGTCATTTCTGATTGTATTTATTTGTATCTTTTATTAGTCTAGCTAGTATAGTCATCTATCAATCTTACTTATTTTTAAGAAACCAACTTTTGGTTTCATTGTGTAATTCCATTCCAGACGTTTTTGTATGATTTCTTTGCATCTCAATTTCATTCAGTTTAGCTCTGATTTTGGTTCTTTCTTTTCGTCTGCTAGCTTTGGAGTTGGAGTTGGAGTTGGTTTGCTCTTGTTTTTCTAGTTCCTTTAGGTGTGATGTTAGGTTGTTAATTTGATCTATTTTTTGACATGAGTGTTCAGTGCTGTCAACTTTCCTCAGCACTACTTTAGTATCCCTGAGATTTTAGTCTTCCATATTTTTTTCGTTAGTTCCAAAGAATTTCTGGATTTCTGCCTTAATTTCATTGTATATGCAGAAGTCATTCTCTGGAACAGGTCATTTTATTTCCATGCAATTGTACGGTTTTGAGAGATCATCTTTATATTGATTTCTTCTTCTATTGCACTGTGATCCCAAAGGGTGGTTGGTGTGATTTCACCTTTTTTTAAATTTTTAATTTGCTTAGAATTGTTTCGTGGTCAGTTTTGGAGCAAGTGCCATGTGCAGATGAGAAGGCATATTTTGTTGAGTGGAGCATTCTGTAGATGTCTGTTGGACTATTTGGTCAAAAGTTGAGTTTAGATCCCTAATATCTGTTTTTTGCCTCAATCATCTAATACTGTCAGTGGAGTATTGAGGTCTCCCATTATTATGTGATTATCTAAGTGTTTTTGTAGGTCTCTAAGAACTTACTTTATGAATCTGGGTGCTCTGATGTTGTGTGCATATATATTTAAGATTAAGTCTTCTTGTTGAATTGAACCATTTATCGTTATGTAATGTTTTTTGGTCACTGTTGGTTTAAAGTCTGTTTCGTCTGAAATTAGAAGAGCAACCCTATCGCTTTTGTTTTCTGTTGCTTGATGTATTTTTCTCCATCACTTTACTTTGAGCCTCAGGTGTCATTGCATTTGAGATGGTTCTCTTAAAACAGTGTACCGTTGGGTCTTGGTTCTTTATGCAACTTGTCACTCTATGCCTTTTAATTGGAGTGTATATTTACATTCAAGACTACTGATATGAGGATTTGATCCTATAATTTTGTTACTTGGTTGTAATGTAGACTTAATTTTGCATTTGCTTCATAAATTCAGTAATGTACTTCAGTGTGTTTTTGTGTTGGCCATTAACGGTGTTTTGTTTGGTCTTTTGTTTCCATGTTTAGCACTCTTACAAGGTCTTCTTGTAAGGCAGGTCTGGTGGTAACAAATTCCCTTAGCATTTGCTTATCTGAAAAGGATTTTATTTCTCCTTTGCTTATGAAGCTTGTTTTAGCTGGATACGAAATTCTTGATTGAAATTTTTCTTTGAGGATGCTGAGTACAGGCCCCCAATCTATTCTGGCTTGTAGGATTTCTGCTGAAAGATACACTGGTAACCTGATGAGGTTTCCTTTGTAGGTGACCTACCCCTTCTCTCTATCTGCCTTTAATATTTTTTTCTTTTGCATTTTCCTTGGAGAATCTCATGACTGTGTCTTGGGGATGGTCCTCTGACATATAGTGTCTTGCGGGGGTTTTCCAAATTTGGGAATTTGAATATTGACCTCTCTAGCAAGATTCAGAAAATTTTCATGGACAGTATCCTCAAATATATTTTCAAAGTTGCTTGCTCTCTGCCTCTTTCGTGGACATCAATGAGTTATAAGTTTGGCCTGTTTACATAATCCTGTTTCTTGGCAGTTTTATTTTTCTGAATGTATTGATTCAAAGAACTGGTATTCAGACTGTAAGATTCTTTGCTCAGATTGCTCTATTCTGCTATTAATACTTCCAACTGTGTTATGACAACATATTAGCTGCACATGGTGGTACACACCTGTAGGCTCAGCTACTCGGAAGGCTGGGATGGGAGGATCACCTGAGCACAAAGAGGGCAAGGCTCAGTGAGCCAAGATTGTACCACACCACTCCAGCCTGGACAACAGAGTGAGACCCTGTCTCAAAAAAATATTATTGTAGTGAGTTTTTCAGCTTTATCAGATCAGTTTGGTTCTTTCTTAAAATGGCTATTTTGTTTTTCATTTCTTGTTTCATTTTACTGGATTCCTTAGATTCCTTGGTTTGGGTTTCAACTTTCCGCTGAATCTCAATCTTCATTGCCATCTAGATTCTGAATTTTATGTCTTGTCATTTCAGTCATTTCAGCCTGGTTACGAACCATTGCTGGGGAACTAGTGTGGTCATTTGGAGGTAAAAAGATTCTCTGGCTCCTAGAGTTGCCATAGTTCTTATGCTGGTTCTTATCATGTGGGCTGTTGTTTGTTTGTTCTTTGAAGTTACTGTCCTTTGCATGAAGATTCTCATTTTTGTATTTTCTACCCTTGAGGGTTGACTGGTGTTATAAGTTGGGTTCAACTGACTGACTTCACTTCTGGATGATTTCAGGGGGCCAAGGCTCAGCTCAGCACTCCTGGGCTACATGCTCTAACACTAGTGAACTGAGAACCAGGCCAATGGTTTCATTTTCTGGTCCTTGACGTTAAGCACCTGCTGTGCTGGATGGGCTGAGGCGTCCCCAGTGTGCTAGCAAGAACACTCTGATGGGGGGTGCTGCAAAAATACTTGATCGCCGTGTTGGCTGTGGGGCCCATGCTCACAAAAACGCATCAACAGCATCAGGGTGGCAGCATCTGCGAATGCATGTTCACAGCATTGGTGGCATATATTGCCTAGTTTAATCCCTCCTAACATTCTACCTACAAATATTCATATTCATATTCATAAATACTCATATTCATGTCCTCACGGAAGTCAAGGTCATATAGACTAGAACTATGCTCTCCTAAAAGCAACTCATTTTGGGGACACGTTATTGGAACAGCATCCAAAAGGAGAAATGTGATTCAAAGTAGAAAAGAGAACAGAGACTGAGGACACATAATTACAAATTAACTAGTATGATTGGAGAGTTGGACAGTATATTCTCTGAAAAGCACTTGCATCTTTTTTGTGCTTTTGGCTATAATTTCCTCCCTCTTTCTGTGAGGACCTATACATATCAGCAGGGTGGCTAACATGGAGCTGCTAACATGTTACTATTCAAATTCAGGTCGTAGCTGTCTTAGATTCTACTAATGTTGACATGTCTATCACAAACTGTCAAGTGCTATGAAGTATGAAAGGTATCCTAAACCACTGAGAGACAAATATTTTACTCCAACCCCAGGAAGACTGGAGTGTGTGTGTATGCAAAATATCTTGCATATATACACATATTTTGCATATATACACATATTTTGCATATATACACATATTTTGCATATATACACATATTTTGCATATATGTATATATGGGTGTATATATATCTACACATATATACCCATATATACATGTATATATACCCCCATATATATACATATGTATATGCACCCACATATATATATACATGTATATATACACCCACATATGTATATATTTCATCCAACTTGCCTACAGTAAGTTCACACCTTGTCTGAGAAAGGGTCACACATAAAACACTTGGGATATTGTCCAATATGTATATAATAGAAAACAAGCAGAGAGTATAAGTACATCAGAGTGGCATGCTAGTTCCCAGACTCATTCTTAGAAGTAGGACAATAGATGTCACTGTCGAAGTCGCTAGTGCATGCTCAGTTTTTCTAGAAATCTTGATACAGGTATGTTAGTGCTGATGGCTGTTCCACACTTCACCCATGGAGACAGACATTTAAGGTGTAATATAAATGAGCTAATGAAGAGATTCAACAACTCTCCATGCGTCTTTCTGGTCCACCATCTTTCTGAGGTTTGTGATAAATGCATTATAGTCAGGGTAAAACCAGGCTCTGGGAATACCATGCATTTTTTATTAAAATACATTTTTCAGCAAAGTATAAGCTGGGATAATTTTATATAGTACTTCCACTTTGGGTTAATCTGATTTTTGTGGGATTTCTATGATAAATACAAAGGGCAGATGGAAATTGGACAGGAGTTTTCATCCTTTGGCACAAAAATCAATAGTGTGGCAGTCACGCTGTCAACTATAATGACAGGCCTATCACACATTTTCACTCAGGAAAGTTCCCAGAAATCTGAGACCCTGGATGAGGAAAGAGAACTCAAAACTTTGTCTAAGATTTCATTTCTAGAGAATCCTGGCAGGTAGCATCACAGACCCAGTTTTAAAATGATTAGAGAAGTTATTACAGCATTTGGTCTATATCATCTTGGAAAAACTTTTCTAATAATAACTCGTTAAGTGCTAAGAAACACATTAAATGTGTAGTTTTTCAAGGAAAAGCAGTGAAACTCAACACTGGAAGCAGTTATTCAAAGTTCTTTAGTTATTGTGATCATAGGCACAAAAGCAATTAGGTCAAAAAATATTTGAACTGCTTTCAGAGCATGACAAAATTAAAGTCTCTAATTTGCATCTGAATATTATTCACTGAATTCTAATGTTTTCAACAAAGTATTCCTTGAAGAGAAGATAGATACAAATTGGGATATATGGGGTATTGGTATATATGTATATAGATCAGTTGTGATCTATGTAACTGATCAGTTCCTGATCAGTTGTGAAATGGGAAGTGAACATCATAATTCTTTGCTGATTTTAGGTTTAAATTGTGACCAGAGTGGGGAGGTTCATTGTAGGATGTATATTTCATATAAACTCTTTACAAAGCAATACTAGTATTATATACAAATCCTATCATGCCCTCCTTAGAATTATACTGTTGAAGGATGATGGTTAAAGACAGCTTTTGAATATATTACCTAAGTTTTGCTGCAGATACTTTAAATGGTGGTTGGCTCTCAATATGTGATTTGTGGATATTCTTTGTTTCCATTTAATTTTTCTAGATAGAACTATAACTAATCACAACTAAGCAGACAACAGCTTAGATAATGATATTAACAGTATATTATCACTGGTATAAAAATAAATGTAAGATGGAAGTTTCAAGAATGCATTCATCCCATCTACCTTTCTTTAGGAAATATGTCTAGTCCCTTGTATTTCTGGGCATGTACTTGGCCTTCAGGCAGCTAATACTCTTCTTCTGAGAAAAAGTGTGCACTCTTAAATGTGCGCTGTTAGACCAAATGGAAGAGGGAGAAAAAGATACTTGCCAAAAAGTTACACTGCACTTTAGTAAGACAAGCAGTGGCACTGCTAGCTAGCCTGGATGTCATGAAAGACAAGTCTTAAAAGGTGTTTTTCTCCAACACCCCTCAATCATTTTCTGGTCACTGCCTTCGGGGAAGTAGGCAAATGAAGTTAGGGATGAGGTGGTCACATCAAAAAGGAAAGTGCCTGGGCCAGGTGCGGTGGCTCACACCTGTAATCCCAGCACTTTGGGAGGCCGAGGCGGGCAGATCACGCGGTCAGGAGATCGAGACCATCTTGGCTAACACAGTGAAACCCCGTCTCTACTAAAAATACAAAAAAAAAATAGCTGGGCATGGTGGCGGGTGCCTGTGGTCCCAGCTACTCAGGAGGCTGAGGCAGGAGAATGGCGTGAACCCGGGAGGCGGAGCTTGCAGTGAGCCAAGATGGCGCCCCTGCTCTCTGTCTCAGGAAAAAAAAAAAAAAAAAAAGGGAAGTACCAGATTCTTTCCTTTGACTTACTTCCTGCCAAAATACGCCCTCTTAAAATGCAAAGCCCTTTCCTAACCACTTTTTTCCTCTATACAACTTAAACTGTTAAAGTCCAAATCTTTTGTTCCCCCCCCACTTTGTTTTATTATGTAAATTGAGTCTTCTTGGTATTTGTATGAAGACCGGATACAAGCTTCTGTGAGGTCTGCACATTTTTTTTTAAAAGAGACAGGGTCTCACCATGTTGCCCAGGCTGGTCTGGAACTCATAGGCTTAGGCGATCCTCCGACCTTTGCCTCCCAAATTGCTGGAAACACAGGTGTGAGCCAAAGTATCCACCAACATTTTTCTGTTCCCAGATAATTTATAGTCTACCAGGATTCACAAAGTAAATAGCCTTTCACATACAACGCACTTTTTTATTCAGGGTCTGAAATGAGATGAGTGAAAAGAGTTCCTTTTATATTATTCAGTGGTTTTTACT
The DNA here is from genome assembly GCF_003255815.1 of Theropithecus gelada. NCBI lineage: Eukaryota > Metazoa > Chordata > Mammalia > Primates > Cercopithecidae > Theropithecus > Theropithecus gelada. The sequence goes on from NC_037688.1 coordinate 34,435,047, forward strand.
TATTTAATCCTCACCATACCAACATCAAAACGCAGAAGCACAGACACATGTTTCTACTTGCATATGTCTCTGCTATTTCTCCCTATTTATTACTTTTCTCCTTTTCCCATTGGGTTTGTAGGGTCTGATGGCAGAGCAGGAGGAGGGAGGTGAGAAGCTAATCAGTAAACCCTAAATATCAGCTGCGTAGACCTGGCTTCAATATAGATGCTTTCTTCTCAATGGCTAAACACAGACAAAAATTCGTATCTTTTAACAGTTCCTCCCTTTTCATAGTTATGCTTAGACTACAGAGGCCAACACAATTTATTTTAAAACTGATATCTATTTATTGTCTCTTTTGCCCACAGCAATATGAATCAGAAAATCTGAGGTGATTGCTTTTGTGAAAAGTATATGACACACATTTATTGTTGAAAAATAATCTGATTTTTCTCAGCCAAAACCAGAATAAATATAAGATAATGAGTATCTGAGAAAATAAGAGCAAAAACTTTATATTGATTTATAAACTATACAGAAAAATAAGCAAAGGGATAAAGCTTTTTTTTTTTTTAACCTGAAAACCACCCCCTGCCCCACAATCCCTAGGATACATCTTAAATAGTCCTTCTGATTTTAAGAACAAAATAAACCATTTGATCTTTTTTTCCCCTAATTTCAAAATGCCCATGGTCTCATTAGTTCCATTTTTGGTGTTCTATTTTTGGAGCTGTGATGAAAGCTATTTCACATCTTTAAGATTTGGTAGTGCAGAAATAACGATCTCTGCACCCCAGATAATTTAAAATGGAAGTCCCAGTTGGCAGTTCTGGGAGTGATAAAGAGAAGCCATATGCACAGACATACTCTCTTGAGCCCCCAGCCAACTTGTCAGATCTTGAAAAGCACTGGAGGTAGAAGTTCCTCTGGTGAAGCTATGTTTTGGTTTGTCTCTATCTAATTTTATTCTATGCCGATGTAGGAGAAACCGTGAAAAAACATGGGTCTACTTGATTTTGACAGCTCCTTGTAATTCTGATGGACTGGCTTTAGATAAACAACTTCATCTACCTACAAACTAACATTTAACTTAAATACATTTCCATAGTAAAAGGAACATAAGGGTGAATCTCTCCAGTGACTTCTGAGAGCTTCATTATGCTGATGACTGTTCCCAAATCCTTGTCAGCAATAATTACCCATGTCACAGCTGACATTGCCACACAGAGGACAGAGGGAATGACCTGAGATTCTCTATGACATGGTTGTTCAACTCAATTTGGCTTTCTGTTGAATTTTCCAGCTAATGTTAACCAGAAATTTCAGGCAGGAATGTGGGGGCATAGGCAGAGGAAGTAGTAACATTTTAAACTAACAGTATTAACTTTTTTAATCCCTTGCAGTACCCCACATCACCATTGTAGGACCCATCTTAGTTTACCCATTGTCCTGAGCTCCTCCACCCAATGTTTTGGCACTTCTACAATGCTTCTTACCTGCCTAGATAGCTCGATCCACGTTCTGTCCTCATTCTTCCCTTATTCTTCCCTTACAATACTCCAGGCTCAACTTCCAAATTTGTGTGCAACTTCTATATCGTAAATCTTATATTAAAATATTTATTCCCCTAAGTATATTCAAAGCTATCAGTTTGCTAGTATTCCTTGAAGTTGGGGTTCTTACCTATTTACTTTATCCCCAGTATGTGAAATCGTATGTGATGACCACTGCTCAAAAAATATAACATTAAATAATTTTTCACATATTCCAAAGTTAATGAAAATCTCCAAAGACCTTGAACCATTGTGAGGCCAGTACATTCCTCCAACCATCCACTGATAATGCCCTGAACCAGCCTAGTGGGACTCAAAATAAAAGGAAAGATTGAAGGTACAGTTTTGATTATTACTTGATGAGACAGCAAAGGGCTGAAAATAGATAGCATCACTGAGCTTTGAACATTGAGGGAATAAAAATAGGATAAACAGCGAGAATACCCAAACCTGATGCCATTCAAAACCACATCATATAGTTAGGACATTTGTATCCTAATTTATACACTGGTCCACTAGGAACGTACTCTGTTACACATAATTTCTCACTGGATTTTGCCCTTTGGGTTCAGGAGCTCAATGAAGTTTAGCTGAGGAAACTGCCCAACTTTCTGCAAAGGGCTACTAGATGGGTAGCAAAGCTCTGTGTACCAAGATAAGAGTGTTGAAATCATAAGGAAAAAGCTTAGTGATGGCTGGCCTAGGAGCCCTAACTTTCATTAAGCATGGCTGATTTTGGAATCTAGGCCTGGAGCTCAAAGAGGGTGGACTAAGGAAAATGTGATTATGCTAATACTTTCTTTTCTGACCTAAACAGTGGTCACTGGCAAACATACATGTAAAATTATTTTTCCAGAGGCACACCTGCTATCACAATAGCTCCCTGACCGCAGTGACACGATCACCTTCAAAGAGATGAATCCATCAGCAGCACAACCCACCTTCACTGATGTGGTATTGTACACACCCATAAATATAGGTCACGTCTAATTCTTAATCAAAGATAAAAGAAAATAGGAAAGAAAAGCTTCAGATTTTGCAGGATCTGACTTCGGATCAACACCACAGATTATTTTATGGAAGGCATGGGTTAAGAGTTCTCCTTTTATCTCTGTGCTTAGTTCGGCTTGTACTTTCTTCAAAGAATGTGGGTAACATTCATCTCAAGCTTTTCTATCAACCTGCTTTGAGAGAAAAAAGGGCAGCTGAGTTAGTGCTAAATTGGCTCAAGTTTAGGCCCCAGTCAAACATATAACAGTTGTTCTTGTTGAAAATTTAATTTCTAAAGCAGCAGGTTTCTAGGTGAGACAGCTCTTACTCTAGAGTGGATTCCCTCATGTGGTTCTTGTGTGTGGCCTTCAATTATTTGCTCTGGAAGCCTCAATTTGTGGAGAATTATAATTGGTGTCATACAATTCACAGAACCTCAAGTTGAACTTAAAATGGTTTACAACAAACGATATCTCTATCTCTCTCTTTATATATATATATTTATATATATACATATATATGTATTTTTTCTATAAGGACATATATACAAAACAGATTCCTACTCACACTGTAAAAGCACAAAAAAATCGAAGTAGATGAAAATGCTGTATGTTTAGATGAGATTATCTTAGTCTAATATGATTCTGATAATTTTCAGGTGGACTCTAATTATCTGATTAAGGAGAGCATGTCTGCTCTTTTTAAAAAAAAAAATTTTCTGGTGCTAAATTTTAGGGTAATCACCAATGGAAGTCCTACAATGATCATATATTACATGCCATTAGAGAAGGGGGAGAAAGCCAGCAGACACAGGGAATTTGAAAGTGAGGGAGACCTGAGTTCTTCAAATCGGGGTTGATGGGAGGACTCACCATATTAATTATTAGAATATGTTCTTCCTTCACCGTTCACATTCCTATTTTTCACCGAGAAATGTGCCGTACTGAATATAAAATAGTATGTCAATGAGAAAGTTTTGTTCTGAGTAACTAAAAAAAATATATATATATAAAAGAACAAGTGTAGCCAGAGGGTTTGCGATTGTACTTTCACTTCTCAGTAAGAAACCCATGTTGAATGTCCTTCCTTTCCCCCCCTTAAGGGATCATGAATGATTAAAAACTTGGCAATACAAAAATATCAATTATAAAACATTGAAAGGAGAAATGTTGGTTAATAATTACTTCGCATTCAGTGACATAAAATACATCCAGTTCTTTATTTTACCCTCAACAGCTTCCCATACAGGGACATTTCTTGGATGGGTCACAAATTATGTTACAACATGTGTGTATTGTAGGTTCTTTTAGACTACCTGTTAACTCCTTATAAATCAGGCTGCTCAGGGAAAGTTGATAAAAAGAAAGCACATTCTAATGGGATACATCTATGATGTTTTCGTCTTGATCCAGGTAGTACTGCCACCTGTGAATCCATTTGCATTATTTTAATTAAGTTCAATTTCTAAAGAGAATCTAGTTCATTACAATGAGCATTATCTTTAAAGCTTTCTTAGAGTATAAACAAAATCTGATTGTAGCTAACATACTCTGGCTCGGAGGCACATTTCATTATAATGTTGAAAATAATAAAAGGAGTAAAACGTAGGATTGTTTTAATATGCATCTTGAATCAGAGACTACACTGTTTGGAAATAAACTTGACAGCAAAAGGAAATCTGAACTCTATTATGCTAGAGAGTGAATGTTTTTCAGTAGCAACGCTTGCATCTTGCTCACATCCGTTCACATATGTGAAAGCAAAGCTTATGGACAAATAGGCAAGTTATTAAGCCAACTCCGGTTCAGTATTCTGGTGTTGTGTTTAATTCTCCTTTAAGGGTAGTTTTTCTTTTTGTTTTCCCTCTTGGGATAAAATTAGTGGGGAACTTGGCCATGTTTTCATGGTTTGAAGTTTTATCCTTGTTTATTCTTTGTACTTATTGCTGTGGTGGTGGTTCTAGTCTAGATTTCTCCCCGGAGGGGGGAATAAGAAATAAGCAAACCAAACAAGCTGGTAAATAAGTATACATCAGAGACTTAAGTAAGGACAAGTGAGCATACAGAATAAACTCTGTATTATGAGAGAATGTTTCCAGCAAAGTGTTAAGCCATAGGAGGCCTTAGATAAAAACCATTCACATCTTTCTTAGATTTGCTTCTAGAAATATACTAAGGTCAACAGAATTGATGGGATGTACAAAATTGGTCAGATATACAGTGAAACATAGTTTTAGCTTTATATTTTCTTTCTACCGGTTTACACGTGGGTATGAAAATGCTAACCAGCATTTGTATATCAAAACCATGCTTTTAAAAGCATGATAAAAGCTTTGCAGAGGCTACGTTTTGGTGCAGTCAGATGAAATGGGGAATAAAGTGAGTCTCCAGCAGTAACAAACAGCAGGAAATGCTGTTCTCATACTCTTCAAAACTTTTCTTGTCCCTCACCCATTTGGGTAATCAATTTATAGTGACATGCTATTTATTACATGATTCCTCTCTTTGCTGGAACTCTCACGTTTCTGGGACATTTTTATGAAGTCTCAGTGGTGTTTTGAGTCCAGCATAGTTACAAGTGGGAAGAAATAAGAAAGCTTTAGTCCACTCTTTACCTTTTGTGTGTAAAACATTTTAAAATGCTCAAAGTTCAAACAAGTTCTACTTGGTCCAACTCTCCAAAGGTGGGGGAGAGTTGTTGTACATTATCCTAGCCACCAGTAGGTTTGGATAAGACATCTTCAAGTGGTTGCAACTAGAGAGCAAACATTCATGGAGACAACATAAATTAGAGTGGGTGTACAAGTGGGCCAGCCCTTATTTTCAACTTGTTAGAACATGTGGTACAAATCTATTCTAGAAATATCTATCAGAATTCACAGAGGTGGTCCTCAGTGTATCCCATCCCAGGTTCTATAATGAAAACATCTTGGAATGGATTCTCTCCACTTCCGTTTCGACATTTCAATGACTGCTTCCCAGCAACAAAACTAGGAATAAAGTGTACGTTTCTGTGAATTCTAGACCCTTGTCTTCCCAGGTTTCCCATGTAAAAGAGTCATTTGCTATATTCCTTTCTGCAAAATATTTTTCTTAGAGAGACCTGAAAGACCACATTTTGTTACCCTTTTCTTTATTGAAATAGTTTTCCCTTGTACCTTGAAGCTTAAGCATATATTGATGCTCGAACAATGTTTAAAAGTTCTAGTAGATGGCTGTTTGTGGAATGTACTTATCTAGTAGCTGCTGTTGTGTCACTATAAATAAGTGCATTCCACAAACAGCGTCTACTAGAACTTTCAAACATTGCAGTTACCCAGGCCTTACTGTTTTGGTGCGTGACACTGGTAGAATGCTGTTCACGTGGTGATCCCCGCAACCATTGTATATATTATGTTACATGAGAAAAGGGACCCAACACATAAGATTATAGACCCTAAATATCCCTTAAAACAGGGAGATTATCCTGGACTACGTTGGCGGACACAATGTCATTGTATCAGCCTTTAAAAGCAGAGAAATTTATCCAGCTGTGGTCTTGAGAGATGGGGCAGAAGAGAAAGAGTGATTCAAAGCATGAGAGAGGCCCTCACCCACCATTACCAATGGGAAGCTACATGGAAAGATTAAGAAGGGATGTGGCCAGGAGCAAAGGGAACTTCTACAATGCAGAGGGGTGAATTTGTCCAACAACCTGAATGAACATGTAAACTATTAATAGAGCTTCTGAAAAAAAAATGCATCCTAGCGGACTCCTCAATTTCAGCTTTGTGAGACTAAGTAGAGGACACAGTTGAGCCCCACTGTCCCTGGACTTCTAACTTACAGAACTATGAGATAAGTGGTTGTAGTTTTGTAGTTATTTTTCAGAGAAAACCAACACTCAGACCACCCTCCAGCTGGCAGTGTCACATTTTTCTCTTAAGGTTTCTGTGGTCACCAGAGCCCATTCTGCCCTAGCAGGCTGTAAGGCATAACTATGTACCAGAGAACTGACGGTAGATGAGGAGTCTCAGTTGGTAGATACATACCCTGGCGCTCTCATATGCATGCTGAGCCCTGTGTTTCTCAGTGCTCACAGTTATCTGGCAGGGCCAAACTCCAGTAGCCCACAGGACAGACGTGCTAATACCCTTTCTATTGAATTCCTTCCCTTCTGCATCTTACTTTCCTAGTCTTTTACAATGTTTCTTGGAATCAATTTCCAAACAAACTACTTGCACTTAAATCAGAGTCTCAGGATCTGCTTATGGGGCAACCCAAAGTAAGGCAGCAATATTTTTCCTGTCTTGTCTCTTGGAAAATTGCATCAGCCAATAATAAGAACCCCAATAGTAGCACTGTCTTTTTTTCTTTTTTTTTCAAGAAGGTATAATATATCTCTACTATCACAGGCATTTTACGCCCATCTTATTTAATCTTCTCAACAAAAGCAAAAGGTTGCAACTGGATTATCCGTATTGCATGGACAAAAAACTGAAGTTTAAGGCTATTTAACTGTCTCAAGATCTCACAGGTGATACTGAAATGTGCATCATATCTATGTGACTTTAAAACTCATCTTCCTAATTGATGCTGTTTAACCTTCTCTATCTCAGGGTATAAACTGGAGTGCTGCGAAGTCCACAGGAATCATTTTATGAAACCCATTCCCAACAGATAAGAGTGAGAAAGCAGCTCTTCCTAAACAGATTTTTGCGGAACTCTGAGAAATGCTGCAACAGACCACAACTCCTTGGGGTCGTGCGTTTTTCACTGCTCAATCCTTACCAGCTGCTAGCACAACTCCTGATATAACACCAATGCATGTGTGCTGAATATATGGGCAAATCTCTACTCTTCACCATAAATCATAATTCCTTTGCTTATGGACACTGTTTTGAGCTCTTCTATCTAGTCATTTTAGTCAGCCTTTTATCTCTGCAGGCTCTGGTTAGGAAGTTGTTAAAAGGCTTCTTTGCCAGGCAGGTTACTTAAATTTTCTGGGATGCCTAGGGCTGCCCTGAGGTATATCTGCTAATCCTGAATGCAGGCAGAGGAAAGATATGAGTGGCCAAGCATAGGACTCTCTGCTGTTGTGTGTGGAAAGTCTTCCTTCACTGGTGTTCTTCTCAGTGGCTATTCTGAAGCATTATTTTAAAGATGCTGGCTAAACATTTATATGCAGTATTTTACTCTTTTATGTAATCTCTTATAAGAAGCAGCCATAGATGGATAGTACAATTGGGGAAGATCAAGAAATGAAATTACTTATTCACAATTATACATGTTGAATAAATCTTATAATTTGTCCAGTTTCTCCTAGTTTATGGCTCATAGTAAACCCTAAAATGTACTAAAGAGTTGAGTTTTTTAATTGAAGAAATACTACCTACACAAATTCATAACAGCACACAGGGTGTTTTTTATAAGAAAATCATGATATTTATCTGTAGCTTTCAATAAACTGTTTTCTTTCCTAGAGACCCTATTGTAATTCCACCCCCACCCAAAAACAGACAAGATAAATTATTGAAGATGGAAGTGTAAGGTTCTATCTTTTAGAGTGAGGAAAACAAACTACAAGTAGGAAAATCAAGAAGTTAGCTTAAGTGAGAAAACTTTTATAAACTATTAAATATAATGTTTGGCAATAGTGGAGACTTTACAAATGTCTTAATTTATTTGTGTTATTATTTTTACAATGCCATAATAGTTGAAGTAGTGATGAATATCCAGAGAAAGTGCTAAATAGCCTCTCAGAGCATGACTGCTAAGCCCCCAGAAACAGACTGACATGGTGCACAGAGGTCCATCTGCTGTGGAAGCTTACTCAGCACTTATTTTTGACACTTTGGAAGACTTATTTGACGGATATATTCGTCAGCTCTGGTTGTCATAACAAAATATAGACTAGATAACTTAAACAGTGTAAATTTATTTTCTGACAGTTCTGGAGACTGGAAGTCTAAGATCAGGGTCCTAGCATGGTTGGGTTCTCAAAGGGCTCTCTTTCTGGATTTTATGACTTCCTTCTGGCGATGTCCATACATGGTACACAGATTGAGAGAGAGAACACACATACTGTGGTTTCTCTTCCTCCTCTTAAAAGGCCACTGACCCTATCATAAGGACCCTACTACCCTCATGACCTAATCTAACCCTAATTACCTCCCAATAGCTCTATCTCCAAATATAATGATAGTGGAGATTAGAGCTTCAATATGTGAATTTTAGTGGGACCAAAACATTCGGTTCACAGTAACAGATTTTCAGTTTTCCCATTTAAAGTGGATACTTGAAAACAGAGACTCTTCCTTTGGATTTTTTAAAATCATGTACGATGCTTAAGTGTGAACTTGAAGTAGCTCACCCATAATGGGAGACATATATCAGGCTCCCTTCTCTACCAGAATACATCCTTGGATCTAGTCACTCATTTAAGATACTAGGTCACTAACGTTTAGCCTGTTGGAAAAACAGCTGGGGCCATGCATTTCACCCTCTGAATCTCACCTTCTCTACCTGTACAATAAACCCAAATCAGAGGTTTCCTAAAATCCCAACAGATCTAACTCTCTTTCAGTGTTCTTTTCATGTTATTTTTACTTCTTCAGACAGTTGGTGTGTTACATGGTATGCAGAATTTTACTAATGAAAAAGTAATAAATCTATTAAAACTCCAAAAATATACTTAAGACCAGATTTGATTATTATCATAAATTACATGTATTCTAATATTTCTCACAACTCTTCTGATTACTTCCATTAGAAACTAGCCCTTACTTAGAAGGGCCTAGTGCCCTCTAATTCATAAAGTGAAATAACTGGCTACAGTTTTTTCCAAGAGGGTGGTTTGTGGAAGTATTGTTAGCATTCTTCTCCCACTTGGAAAGACAAAATAGTGTGTAGAAATTCCCACTATAATGTTTTTTTCAAGAACAACCCCAGAACTTAAAAACTGAAAGAAACCTCAAACCCTCTGAAAGGGTAGCAGGCAGCAGTTTACACCATGAACCAAGCAGAAAACTTCCTACAGGATATGGTAAAGCTGTGCACACAACCAGCACGTTGCTACTACAAATAGTATCTGAGAAAGCCACCACACAAAGATTCTCTATAACCAAAAACTCATATAGAGTTTTTATCACTGAAAGCACTGAGAGCTGAAGCTAGATGACAGTAAGCTGTAAACATTAAAGTCACATCCTCAAAAGGAAAAAAGTTTTTAAAAATTCCAATCAATCAACAATAAATTAAAAATAATTAGAAATTAGTCTACCCAAATGAGAAGAAAGAAGAAAAGTATGTCTGGCAAAATGGAAAAGCCAGGTTCTATACAGCTCCAAAAGATCACACTAATATTCCAGCAGTGGATCCAAACCAAGATGAAATATTTGAAATACCACATAAAGAATTCAAAAGATAAAGTTACTCAAGGAGAGATACAAGAGAAAGGTAAAAATCAACATAAAGAAATTTAAAACACAATTCAGGGTATGAATGAAAATTTTCTTACAGAGATATAGCTATCTTAAAGACCAATCAGAACTTCTGGAAATTAAACACACATTTAGGGAACTGCAAAATGCAATGCAAAATGTTAACACTAGACCAACTAGAAGAAAGCATTTTAGAGCAGAAAGGCAGGTCTTGTGAATTAAGCCAATCAAACAAAAGAAAAAAGAATTGAACTAACTCCCATAAAATAATTATGTAAAATGACCTAACCTAAGAATTGCAGGTATGCCCAAGGGAGAAGAAAAAGGAAAAAGTTTGGAAAACATGTCTGAGGGAATTCAGAAAAGCTTCCCTTGGCCCCCTTGCTCTAAAGATTTAGGCATCCAAACACAAGAAGCCCAAATAACTCCTGGGAGATTCATTTTAAAAGGATATCATCAAGGCATATATTCATCAGGTGATCCAAAGTCAGTATGAAGGAAAGAATTCTAACAGCAGTGAGACAAAAGCATCAGCCAACCTATAAAGGAAAATCTGTCAGACTAATAGCAGACTTCTCAGCAGAAACCTTGCAATCCAGAAGGGATTGGGGTCCTATCTTTAGCTTCCTTAAACAGAATAAGTGTCAGTCAAAAGATTGATATAAGCAAAACTAAGTTTCATAAACGGAGGAGAAATGATCTTTTTCAGACAAGCAAATGCTAAGGGAATTTGTCACTATTAGACCATCCCTACAGGAAATGATAAAAGGAATTCTAAATTTTGAAACAACAGGTCAATATGTACTATAATAAAGCCTCGTGAAATCATAAAACAGAGCCTATAAAACAATAACACAATGAAGAAAACGGTAGGTAATAATCAACATGGTGACAGAACAGTACCTAAAATCTCAGTATTATTGCTGAATGTAAAGGGTCTGCTTAAAAGATACAGATAGGCAGAATGGTTTAAAAAAACCACAAACCAAAGATCTGCCAACTTCAAAAGATTCACCAAACATTATAAGGATTCTTACAGGCTTGAGGGAAAAAAGTGAAACAAAATATTGCATGAAAATAGAAACCAAAAGTGAGCAGGAATAGCTATTCTTAAATCAGATGAAACAGAATTTAAAGCAACAATCATAAAACAGAGACAAAGAAGGTCATTATGTAATGATAAAAGGGTCAATTCAAAAGAGAATATTACAATTCTAAATAGATATGCACCTAAATCTGGAGCTCCCATATTACTACTACAACTAAGAAAAGAGAGAAACAGCAACACAATAGTGGTGGACTTCAACACTTTATTGACAGCACTAGACAGATCATTGAGGCAGAAAGTCAACAAAGAAACACTGAACTTAAACTGTACTCTAAAATGGACCCAAAAATATTTATAGAACATTAATCCAAGAACTGCAGAGTATACATTCTTCTCATCAGCACATGGAACATTCTCCAAGATAGACCATATTTTTGGCTACAAAATAAGTCTTAATTTTTTAAAAATTATATAAAGTATCTTCTCGAACAACCGTGGAATAAAACTAGAAATCAACTAAAAGAACCCTCAGCTATGCAAATACATGGAAATTAAACTATCTGCTCTGAGTGATTGGGGGGTTAAAAATGAAATCAAGATAAAAATTTTAAAGTTCTTTTTAGATGAAAGCAGTGACAAAAGTTATCAAAACCTTAGCAGTGCTAAGAGGAATGTTTATAGCACTAAGTGCCTATATGAAAAAGTCTGAAAGATCACAAATTGACAACCTAACATCGCACCTCAAGGACGTAGAGAAAGAACCAACCAAACCCAAAGCTAGCAGAAGAAAAGAAATAAAGATAAGAGCAGAACTAAATGGAATTGAAACAAAAAAATATAAAAGATCAATGAAACAGAATATTGTTTATTTGGAAAGATAAACAAAATTGATCTCTAGCTAAATTAAGAGAGAAGATTCAAGTAAGCTTAACTGGAAGTGAAAATTGAGATATTACAACTGATACCACAGAAATACAAAAGGTTGTTTGAGACTATTATGAACATCTCTATGCACACAAACTAGAACATCTTGAGGATTTGGTAAATTCCTGGAATCATACAACCCTCCTAGCTTGAATCAAGAAGAAATAGAAATTCTGAATAGACAAATAACAAGACATGAGTCTGAATCAGTAATAAATTGCCAACAACAACAATAAAAAACTCAGGGCCACATGGATTCACAAATTCTACCAGACATTCAAATAATTGGTACCAATCCTGCTGAAACGATTCCAAAAGATTAAGAAGTCCACCCTAACTCATTCTATGAAGCAAGTATCACTCCGATACCAAAACTAAGGGAGGACATAATAACCCCCACACTACAGACCAATATCTTTGATGAACTTAGATGTAAAAATCCTAAACAACATAGTAGCAAACTGAATCCGATAGCACAGCAAAAGATAATTCATGATGATCAAGTGAGTTTCATCCCAGGCATGCAGGGATGGTTCAACATATGCAAGTCAATAAATATGATTCATCACATAAATAGAATTAAAAATATAAACCATATGATCTCAAAAAATAGACACAGAAAAAGCATTTGATAAAATCCAGCATCCCTTAATGATAAAACCCCAACAAACTAGGCATGGAAGGGGAATACCTCAAAATAATAAAAAGCCATGTGTGACAATCCCACAGCCAAAATTACATTGAACAGAGAAAAGTTTAAATCATTCCCCCTAAGAACTGGAACAGGAAAAGGATGCCCTTTTACCCCTTGTATTCAACGTAGTACTAGAAGTCCTAAGAGCAATCGGGCAAGAGAAATAAAGTGCATCCAAACTGGAAAACAGGAAGTCAAACTATATTTGATGGTGATATTATCTTGTACCTAGAAAACCCTAAAGACTCCTTCAGAAGACTCCCAAATCTGATAAATGAATTCAGTAAAGTCTCAGGTTACAAAATTAATGTATACAAATCGGTAGCACTGCTATAAGACAAAAGTGACCAAGCGGAGAATCAAATCAAGAACTCAATTCCTTTTACAATAGCTACAAAAAAAATAAGATACCTAGGAATATACTTAACCAAGGAGGTAAAAGATCTGTACAGGAAGAACTATCAAATACAACAGAAAGAAATCATAGATGACACAAACAAATGGAAATATATCCTATGTTCATGGATCAGAAAAATCAAGTGGGGAGCGAGGGATGGAAAGTACCTGTTGGGTACAATGTTACACTACTAGGTGAGTGGTTACATTACAATCCCAGGCTTCAATGCCATATAATTTATCCATGTAATCAAAAACCACTTGTACCCTTAAATCTATTGACATAAAAACAATTTCGTAGAAGGATTACAGAAGGCTTATTTGAAGGGAAAACTTGAGAATCAACATAGTAATGGAAGTAACAAATTTAGCCATTGAATAAAAAATGAAACAACAAATTAACACTTTCTATAAGAAATGTGTTTATTCATTCAAATGAAAGTTCTATAAGAACTGGACTATGTGCACAGATTAAAAGTAACTCCCCCTCACATACTTATGAATTGTAAAGGGAAAACTAAGGATACTTCAAGCTAGACGCTGTCTTTCCGTGGGATCCAGTAAACATCAACCAGCAGTGGCACAAATAGCGAACATCATGTGATAAAATGCAGTGAGAAAATGTCAGCACCGCTTTTGACATTCTTGCCACAGATATCTACCCTGAGTCTAATTCTAATCATAGGAAAAATTCTAATCATAGGAAATTATCAGATAAATTCGAATAGAGGGACATTCTCTAACGTACCTGTCCTGGATTTTCAAAAGTAGTAGGGTCATGATATGGGAAGGTATTGAGAGGTGAAGCCAGTTGGACTTCCTGGGTCAAGTGGGGACTTGGAGAACTTTTCTGTCTTACAAGAGGTTTGTAAAATAAACCAATCAGTGCTCTGGAAAAAATGCACCAGTCAGCGCTCTGGTGCATTTCACAAACCTCTAGCCTAGCTACAATCAGTGCTGTCTGAAAACATACCAATCAGTGCTCTGTGGCTAGCTAGAGATTTGTAAAATGGACCAATCAGCAGGGACATGGGCAGGGACGAATAAGGGAATAAAAGCTGGCCACCACAGCCAGTAGCGGCAACCCGTTTGGGTCCTCTTCCCCGCTGTTGAAGCTTTGTTCTTTTTCTCTCAGCAATAAATCTTGCTGCTGCTCGCTCTGGGTCCGCACCACATTTAATAGCTGTAACACTCACCTTGAAGGTCCGCAGCTTCATTCCTGAAGTCAGCGAGACCACAAACCTACCAGCAGGAACAAACTCCGGACCCAGTAAGACAGAAAAACATTTTATGTTAAAGGAGAATAAAGAGATAGGAGAACTAAATTCTAAACTGATTCCCTTTGCTATAAAGGATACCTTCCAATCTATTAGCAGAACTTGAATGAGTCTGAGAATTCAACGGTATAACATCAGTGTTAATTTTCTGATTTAGCTGATTGTTCTATGGTTATGTAGATTAATGTATTCATTGTACAAAATACATACCAAAGTGTTGGAGGATGAGGAGACATCATGTCAGCAACTTACACATACTTTTAGGAAAAATTTTAAAATCCACAAAATATACTTACATTTCTGTAAGTTTCAGATTGACTTTTTAAAAAGTCATTAAAAGAAACAACTAGCTACAAATTATATTGAGAGTACTCTTGAAAGTAGGATAACTTAAGCAAATTATATTATCCTAAAGGACTGTGCTAGTATTGCTTTATTTAGAAAATATTAAAAATTATCAATTATGAAAATGAAAATGAAAGAAAGACAGATAAAAAAAGGCAATGCACTCAAAACATTAAATTGACTGCGGGTCTCTCATAAACTCTGTTACTACTCGGTTAAAATGATAAAATTGGCTTCCTGATGGACCAATCTATTGTCATGAATATTGTAGATATTTATTAATCACTATCTTGGTAGTGTGTACTCCAGCAAAAATTAGCAGGGGGGTAAGACTTTGACCTTGAGCAAAAAAATAAATCAGTGAAGAAACAAGAAAGTTGTCTAATTATCAGCTTCAGAGGCCTTTATTTTCTTCAACAATATTCCTCAGACACCCCAGCATTAAGTTGGCAAATTAATGGAGGCTGGCAAATGCTTCTTTCCAATTTTGCTCTGAATATTTTTCAACTGCTAAAATCTTCTAAAAGTATGTATCCAAGCATGGCTTATGGGGGAAAAAAAGTAAAAAGCTAAATAAAAAACACATTATGCAGCAGAACTCATTTGAATGATTTATTTTAAAACATTACTGAAGAAAGGAAAGAAAAATTCTTTAGTATACAGAATCTATCTCTGAAATCCTTTGGGAAGATACAAATTTATTTTGCTCACATAATCTGGCAATAAAATTATGGCATAATCATAGAAACATTTTGTAAAATAATGCCTGGGATCTGAGTAATGCAAATCACTAGGCAATTTCCAGATATCCATATTATTTGCATATTTAGAACAGGCTACCTCTAGAAATCTATTTTATAGAAGGACCAAGATATGTGCACAAAAAAAAATACTAAGAGTTTTCAAATGATTGTTATGCCTCTCTTTTTATCTTATTTCATAGTGACAAATACCCTTTTGTACATAGTACTCTTCTCCCCATCACCAGTGACACCACATGGCCATTCTCACAGGAAGCACATGTCAAGAGAGAGGGGCCCATGTGCTTTGCTGCTTGTCCTAACCATGATAAGAAGTGATGGTGCCATCTACAGAATGAGTTTATTAGTCCGTTTTCACACTGCTATAAAAAAATACCTGAGACTGGGTAATTTATAAAGGAAAAAGGTTTAATTAACTCACAGTTCTACATGACTGGGGAGGCTTCATGAAACTTACAATTATGGCTGAAGGGGAATCAGACATACCTTATATGGTAGGTGAGAGAGAAGAGTGCGCAAAGGGGGAAGAGCTCCTTATGAAACCATTGGATCCTGTGAAGACTCACTGTCATGAGGACAGCATGTGGGAAACCTCCCCCATTATCCAGTCACCTCCTTTTCTCCACACATGGTGATTACAGGCCTACATGTAAGAATCCCTATTACAAGTCCCTCCCTTGACACATTTGAGATAAGATTTGGGTGGGGACAGAGCCAAATCATAACAATGAGGAAGATTGCAGGGGCTCTAATTTTAAAAAAAATAAAAAGATTAGATTTGGAATGCTGTGTTTGAAGTGATAGCAACTTATCCAATATTAGATATCTAGGATTTTTTAAATCCCTCTTTCAAAAGAGAATTTCACAAAGACCAGAGGGTAACAAAAGGTAAAGGTAAAACCTAGGAAAGTTCAGTGTCATAATTGTCAGGGCAGAATGGATTTTCTAAAGTTTGGGGCAATGTTTTTTATATTGCTGCTGAAACAAATTTGCACAAACTTACTGTGGTGGTTAATAGTAGGTGTCACTTGATTGAAGGAATGCGTAGATAGTTGGTAAAATAATGTTTCTGGGTGTGTCTGTGAAGGTGTTGCCAGAAGAGATTGACATTTGAGTCAGTGAACTGGGAGAGGAAGACCCACCCTGAATGTGGGTGGACACCATCCAGTCAGCTGCCAGCACAGCTAGAACAAAGCAGGCAGAAGAAGGTGGAATAAGCTGGCTTGCTGAGTCTCCTGGTTTTCATCTTTCTCCAATGCTGAATGTTTCCTTTGGTTCCTCCTGCCCTTGGACATCAGACTCCAGGTTCTTCAGCCTTTGGACACTTGGACTCACACCAGTGGTTTTCTAGGGGTTCTTGTGCCTTCAGCCACAGACTGAAGGCTGCACTGCCAGCTTCCCTGCTTTTGAGGCTTTTGGACTGTGAACCACTGCTGACTTCCTTCTCCAGCTTGCAGATGGCCTATCATAGGACTTCACCTTGTGATCCTGTGAGCCAATTCTTTCTAATATACTCCCTTTCATATATACATGTATCCTATTCTGTCCCTCTTAAGAACCCTAATTCACATAGTCACTTAACACAAGTTAATTTTCTTAGGATTCTAGATAGCAGAGGTCTGAAATGGGTTTTGCTGGGCTAACATCTATGTGTTGGCAAGGTTGTGTTCCTTCGGAAAGCTGGGAAGAGCTCTCTAGAGGAGATTTCTTTGCTTTTCCTGTTTCTAGAGGCTGCCTGCATTGCTTGGCTCATGGCCCCTTCCTCCAATTTCAAACTAGCAGATGCAACACTCTGACTTCTGATTTCATGGTCACACCTTTCACTTTAACTCTTCTACTGCCCTCTTTCCCTTCTAGGGACCCCTGTAATTATATTGGGTCCACTGGGTAGTCTAAGATAATGTCCCCATTTTGTTTCTTAATTGTATTTTCAAAGTCCCTTTTGCCATGTAAGGTAACATGATCACAGATTCTGGGGATTCCAAAGATTTCACAAAGAGTCATAAACATATCAAACATATTTGGAGGTCATTATGCTGCCAGCTGTATCACAGGCAGTTACAATGCACATGGACAGTAGAGATTTCAAGGAGGAAAGTGTGGAAAGGAAATGGAATTAAAGGTGGAGATTCTCATTCAAATCGTTAGTCAGCATAAGGAAAAAAGTGTAAGATGACTAATAGAGCATCTCAGTTGCCCCTTTGTGACTATGAAAATTTTTTTAGACTTAAGTCTAAGTATACATTATTGAATATGCTTTATCAATATTTTTTCTAAGGTAAAATTTTCATAAAATGTGTAGATTTTTACAAAATATATAATCTGATGAGTTTTGATAAATGTATGCATGTGGTTTACCACCACAGCAATTAAGACAGATAATTTTTTCATTCTAAACAGCAAATACCCACCGATTTCATACTTCCAACAATATATTTTCATTCAAATTTTTAATGATCTATTATAGATTGGATGAAATACTTTTTTTGTGTGTGTGTATATATACACACACACAAAAAAACATATGCGTGTGTGTGTGTGTGTCCGTGTCCATAATGTTCCTTAACGTTTTCTACTTCTAAAAGCTGCCTGGAAGGGGAAAAAGGGTCCCCTTCTTCCATTTTCAAGCTTCTAAATTCATAGCTTGACCTGATTCTATGGTCAAGTCATCGTCTTCTCTCACTTTGACTCTACAATATATATTTGGTTCATCATAAGATTTTATATATGTGTGTGTGTGTGTGTATGTGTGTGTATATATATGTATTTTCTACCTATGTATTTATAAGTTCTCAAAGGATAGAGACATTAACCTCCTAATACCGGGCTTAGACAACTGGCCTACAACACTGTATTTGTCTGATTTCACACCGGTGATAAAGACATGCCAGGGACTGGGTAATTTATAAATAAAAAGGTTTAATGGACTCACAGTTCCACATGGTTGGGGAGGCCTCACAATTATGGCGGAAAGCAAGAGGCATGTCTCACATGGCAGCAGAGGAGAGAATAAGAGCCAAGCAAAGAGGGTTTCCCCTTATATAAACCATCAGATCTCATGAGACGTATTCACTACCAAGAGAACAGTATGGGGGAAAATGCCCCCATGATTCAATTATCTCCCACTGGGTCCTTCCTGCAACATGTGGGAATTATGGGAGCTACAATTCAAGATGAGATTTGGGTGTGGAAACAGCCAGACCATATCAAACATTTTGATAACCTCCATTATTTTTTTTGCTAGAGTATTAATATTTACTTATCAGGAAAGTATAGTGCATATTGTAGATCTCTGAAATAGAATCATTGCTATTATAGTATCCTCTTCATATAATTCCTGCATATCTTTTTATTTACCAGGACTGTTAGTGATATTAATGACAAGTTATTGCTTTTAGTAAAATATTTGTAAGCAGATCTTGGTGTCTAAATGAGATGACTTACTTTTTATAGTTCTTCCCCTAACTATAACAGATTAGCTATAAAATTATCTCAGACATATAATGGTTAATAAAAACCTAGAAAATAAAGATTAGACCGTATTAAAATTTTGTTTGGAGCTTGAGCAGAGTCCTTAAATCTAAGTAAGTTGGCAAAAACAAATGAAAGTATTTCATATTTCACCTGGAATTTCAGGAAAGAGCGGTAGGAGAAAATGCATCTATATTTTTTTCATCACTTGCAGGGAATAACCGGAGAAAGAAAACTCTGTGATCCCGTGGATATCATGGTACCCTTGCCAACTGACTGGGCTACACTAACTCCTTATAATGAGTCTTAGAGAGAATCAGAAAAGTATTCCCACATAAACCAAGAAAATGGATAGCACCAGAGCATAATGTTGTTGTCATTGCTGGAAGTCCAAGGCCAAAGTTACGTGTAAACTGGCAAACAGAGCAAAATCGGTGCAAGTGACTTACAGGTTTGAGTCTGAATCCCTGGCTGAGAGAGAAAGCTGAATATCTGACGTGAATGAGGGTGGCCTCAGATGGAAATGAGTGATTTTAATTTAAGCAGCTTGCTGTTGACAGAAGGGACTATCTGCCATGCTCATCACTTATTAGCAGTGCCGATGGCTTCACACTTGGAGAAAGCAGATAGTTAAATTTATTCCAGTCATCTTTAGGCAACAAATATGGAGACAAAGTGGCAAGGGCTGCTTTTCCCAAATGTTAATGTGCATAAAAAAATTAAAACAAGCAGGAATTTTAAACTATCCACATACAAGGCTCTATCTGTTTTGAGTAACATACTCAAGTCAAAATACACAGTACTATTTTAAAATTTAAAAAAAAAGCACTTGACGTGTTTGCAAAAGAATGAAACTTAAAGAACATGGGTTCTGGTGCCAGGTGATCTAAAGTTTGAATTTGCCCTGGCCCTGAGTTAGCTATATAAACAGGATATGCTACTTAACTTTCATAGCTTCAGTTTTCATCGTGTGGAAAATGGAGATGATGCCCATCTCACTGTGTTTTTATGAAGGTTAAATGTGGTTATAGATTTAAAATACGTTGCATGCCTTGCACGATACTGGCTTCCCATCAAAAGTTTTGAATATATTACAGGTATTTTTTCCTCTTCTTCCGTGGTATCACTCTCAATTGTCTTTTGGTGGAAGGTACCACATACTGGATTATAAGATTGCTTTTTTTTCTTTTCAAGAGTTCAACAAGGCCCCTCAATGTTGGAGGAACCAGGGATGTTCTGTGGACGTAATTCTGGACAGCAGAACCCATTTTGCTTCATGCAGAGGAGAATCATGCTGTCCTCAGAAAGAGGATTTATTCTTAAGCAGTTTTGGCTGACATGAGAGATAATGATCCATTATGTTGGCATGGAGGGATGGGCAGGAGTGCACCATGCAGTAGGCATGCTCTCCTCTAGTACATTGAGCTGCCTCCACGTGTTACACACTGGCAGCAGAAGTTTTGGTGCTGTGAAATCTGTATTCTCTAGGGATAGGGATGACTGAAGTTGTCATCCCAAAGAGATTTGAAGGGAATATACTCTCTAGATACAAATAACACATATCCTGTGTGACAGTGTCTTCTGGTTCCTTGAATTTATCCTGATGTTCAGTTGACATCACTGCTTTATGTAGAAATGGTCAAGTGATTTTTTTTTCTTGTTTGCTTTTTTATTTTTTATCACCTGAGCAGACATACAAACACACTTACATGTTTATATTATATATTTACAGCCCCAGGTTAAAAATGATAAAGCTGCGGTACTTAAAAACAATTTAACAAGCCTGAAATTGTTACTAATATAATTTAAGAAGTTTAGTTAACTTTTTAAAAACTAGCAGCACTTTTAAACAAATACTTCTTAAAAATTTGTAAGAATGAATACACCTGCATACAAATCTTAGTTGATTTCTCTCCTTAGTTTAATGGAATAAAGAATGTTTTATTTTCATTATCTGATGGACATGATTACTGCAGATATTTTATCATGTTGTCATTATGATTTAGTAGAATTTTAGCGTTTGATTCTTAAATGTGCACAGAAACACTGCTCAGAGTCCTCTGGGCAATAATAATATCTAGTACAGATGCATGAGGGAAAAAGAGCAAAGCTATTACTGTACTGTTAGGAGTTTCTGGTCATTTAAATCTTTCACCCATCAGTGGAAGAATAGATTTCTTAGTGCTGAAAAGCACAATGATGACTTGCATATTATAGATTTGTGATTAAATTAAAACTTCAAATTTCACAAATCTATAATATGCAAGTCATAATTGTGAAAACTTACATAATTAAAACCTTTTGCAAATGTTTAATCTTTATGCATTTAGTAAAACTTTTATTTTTTTCTGTTGAACTTTGTAATGACCTATTTTAGAACATTACATGAAATGGCAGCAAAGGAACAAGTTTCTTAAATACCTGTTCGATTGATTTCCATTCATGCAGATACATTAAGTTTTACACTGGTTGAAGTTTTTCTTTCCAAGTAGATTATTTTCAGGTTGAAGACCAACTTTCCAGATTCTGCCAAATCCCAATTCTCACTCACATTTCCAGGACTGTCTCAGGAACATTCTTGAACAAACAGGACAACAAGTCTTTCAAGTAGTGATTTTTCTTTTTATGAATATAGGCATTACTCTATGAAAATGAATTACATTATAAAATGCAAACAAAAATTAATAGCAAAACATCTGATAAAAGACAAGATAAAGTGTGGCACATTTATTGAGTATTAAATAGTTACGTTTAAATATTTAAAACTAAGAAGATATATGGCAATCTTAAATATCTCCAGAATATGAAGGGGAAATTCAGTTTAAAGCATAGACTTACATTTTCTTAATATTTCTGTAAATGTAACACTAGCTATTTTGTGCAGAATTGTAGCCAAATCAAGAGACCTGAGTCTTAGTCTCTAATGGTTTTGAGACCTTGGTGAGTCAATTAATACCTTTTAGCTTGATTTATGACTGTATTTGATGACTTCCAAAGTTCCTATCCCAGACATTTCTTCTAAGTAACAAAGATGCTTATTGAATTGTGTGTTCCATTATCTTTGCTGAAGAGTTCCATAGTCATCTCTGCATCAACATCTCTGTTCAACTTGTCATTTTCCCTTCAGTCCTTAGGCCGATTCCAATTTTTGTTTAATAAGTGGCATTACATCTTGCCTCTTTAGCCAGTCTCAGCCTCATCTCCTCCTCACATTCCATACCCATTCTTTTTCTCCACTTTCTACGTTTGATTGATTGCCAAGACCTATACATTCTAATTCTATAATTTCCCAATCTATTTCTTTTCCGCTTCTGCAGCTACTTGAGTTTGAGTCTCCATCACTTATTAGGATTACTCCAGTCCTGATTTCCTCCAGCTTTTCTTCATGGACTTATTTACCATATTCTTGGAAAATGAAACTCAAGTCAAATTATCCATCTTCCGCTACTGCCCACCTCTTGTTTAAAGTCCTTGACTGGCTTCTCTTAGATTGAAAAAAATCAAGATAAAACAGGAATCAAATTGAACACTTAGAACACACAGACACAGGGAGGGGAACAACACACACTGGAGCCTGTTGGAGGCACCAGGGGAGGAAGAGCATCAGAATAAATAGCTAATGCATCCAGAGCCTAATACCTAGGTTATAGGTTGATAGGTGTAGCAAACCACCATGGCACAGGTTTACCTATGAAACAAACCTGTACGTCCTGCACATGGACCCCAGAACATAAAATTAAATTAAAATTCTTGTTAGAATTGAACTATTAATTTTTGACTGAAGGGGTAGATGCATCTCATTTTCTTCACCTACAAAATGCTATGCTCTAATTTGATTAAGGACTATTCAATCTCCCCAGATTCTACCATCGTAGATAAAATCCCCGTGCCTGTTTTTCCTGGCACTGGGATATCCTGTCCCTCTACCACCATATACTGTCTCTATCTCTTAAACACCCAGCTTATAATAGAGAAGGCAGAAACCAAAAGAATTGTTGATTCTTAGGATAACTTGGTTTATGCCTAAGTATGTCCTGTCTCAACACTGAGTCCAGAAGAATTATTGAGTCTTAGGATAGTTTTATGAAACAAATAATGCCCAGGGATATCATGCTCTTGCTTAAAGTCCTTGATTGGCTTTTCTTAGAGTAAAAAAAAACCAAGATAAAATAAGAATTGAACTGAACAATGAGAACACGTGGACACAGGGAGGGGAACAACACACATTGGAGCCTGTTAGGGGTGCAAGGGGAGGAAGAGCATCAGGATAAACAACTAATATGCATGCGGGGTGTAATACCTAGGTGATCTGGGATAGGCTAGGTGATAATGTCTTCTGAGATAGGATGCCCTATCTTAAGACTGATTCCAAAATAATTATTGAGTCTTAGGGTAATTTTATTAAGCTAATAATGCCCAGGGACACCATAGGATGCCCTGTCTCAAGGATGAGTCCAGAGCATCCATAAAGGTTTTTACATATGACCTCTGACCAAGTTAGAACATTCCCAGTATCTTTTCTATTCAGCCATATCACAACATCATAACAGCTCAAGTGGGGCAATACATGATTGGCATTTTAAGAGGTGATCCAAGAAGGCTTTTGATGCTTGTCTTTGAAAAGTATTTATATTCTTGACATTTCAGATTTTCTTGACATTTCAGACTGTACATACAACACTATCAAGTCAAGCGAGGTTCTCTCTCCATTCCAACTTGTGTGTCCATGTAATTCAAATCAACTCAAATCTCTGCTTGCACAGCACATAGCAGATAAGAATCTACAATTTAAGGGATTACCCTGCATTTAAGGAAAGGAAAAAGACAGAAAACCTGTTTGGCTAGACAGAAGGGCAATATTAACATCGGACTGGAGCCATTAACATTTTGATAATCAAAATTCTGACATAATTATATTCAATATGTTGTCAGCATATCTTTTCATTTTTAAAAGATACTCATCAAAGTGAATAAATTTCTTCAAAATTCATAGGGAGTAAACAAATTATACAGATGCTCCATGTAGGTCAGAGTTTCTCAACCTTGGCACTATTGACCTTCGGGGGCAGAATGGCTCTTTATTGTGAGGGGACTGTCCCATGCATTGTAGGATGTTGAGCAAAATTCCTGGCCTCTACTCACTAGATGCCAGTAGCACTTTCCCCCTAGTCCGACAGCTCAGATTCTTTCCAGCTATTGCCGAATGTTCCCTTGGAGTGGGGTGGCAAAATTTCCCCTCGTTGAGAACTAATGCAAATGAAAGACATGGTTGTTTTCAGATTCATGACACATTATTGGGTTATTTTTCAATGGTGAAGAAGAAATACATGTTGATTCTTTCTCTATAGCATTAGGGTGTTCTTTATGTCTATGGAATAAAGAGACAAGTACGAAGAAATAATGTATAAAGAGTGGTATTCTGAACTTAATGAATAAATGCTTTTTGTTGTATCTTTTAGGAGGAATATTTCAATAGTAAGTTCCCTTCCCACTTGTTCTGTCTTTGGTAATCAAAGGAAAGTATATAAAGATATTAACTGAATATCAAGGGCTAATGATATAAAAGTATAAATAGAAATAGAAAATGAATTCTCCCTGAGGCAAAGAAAGATGAGAGACAGAGGACAAAGCAGGACAGAAAAAAGATTTCTTCTACTCTATTTTATTAACTCATTTAATTAAGCAATTATACTTCTTGCCATGGACCAGGACATTTTTACATTATTTTTGGTTGTTATATCATGTAATCCTCATAATTCAATTAGCAAGGTGCTATTAATATTTCCATTTTGCAGTCGTGGAAACTGAGGCATACTGAGGTTAAATAACTTGGAACAAAATCACACAGGTAGTAGTTGACAGGGCCAGGTCATGCCTGATGCTACCTTCAGCTCCTGTATTTAAACCCCCTACTCCAGTCTATTTGTGCTTCATGTCTGCTTAGGTCACACTCTCTGGGATGCAGGCTATAAAACAGCTTTGCCTGCATGAATTTGAAATGGGTTCTTGGTATCTGTTCTTACAGCACTGGGAAGGAAGGAAGACCAGGAAAGGGAGAAATTGAGCTGTGATGCATTTGCAGTAAAAACCTCAGCTAATACTATTAGATCTACAGTGGGGAATGGGAGGGTTCTGAGTTTTCCCACCTCGAGTTTGGGAATGAATCTCTCTATCAAATCATAGACTAGTTGCTTGAACACATGCTGTTTCCAGAAGGGAATGCTACTTTGGACATGGTAGTACTTTTCAGCCAAGGGCTGTGCTCAGTTGAGAGCCATCACCTGGGAGGTCAAGTTCAATGAAGCTGTGATCTCCGACTTTGCCCTGGTCAGTGAATGAATAGAAAGGCATGACATTTGTACAGTGTGCTGGGGAAATGGAAACAGCTAGTGATAGCCAGAGAAAAAACGACCATGACGTTCAACCACAGGTCCTACCTGGTCTTACAAGAATTGTAGTGAATCAAAGCAGTGCCATGCTATCACCCATTGTCCACATGTGACCATGTCAGGGCAGATTTGTGGGGATGCACTGCAGTAAGAAACTCTCTGCCTAGGCCCCTGGGTGAGGCACCTCCTTCTGATTTAAAGTTTCCATCCACAGCTTAGTAGCCAGATCCCGGCCACAAAGTTCCCGGAAATATATTTTCCTTTTATAGGTTCCATTCCTTATTTGTATTTGTCAGTCCAGGAGGCCGGGGCAGTGGCCCGAAGGACCTTGGCAAAATTATCAATCACCAACCTAGATTTCAACTGCAAGAATGTGACGGAAAACAGTCAGAATTGACAATATCTCACAATTTCACTAATTTTCCCCAGTGTTAGTTTGAACCTGTTCAAACCAAGTGTTTCTGGATGATGCTACCCCTCTTCAGTGTTGACTCGGTGGCCCAAGATGTGTCTATCATTTGGCCATGCGATCTTCAACACGTTGCTCCTAGGTTTTCCCGGGGACGGATTTCAATCCACAGTCATCTCCAGAAGTGTGGTTGCTTCTGTAGAGGAAATAGGTCCTTCCTGTGGCTGAATTTGGTACCTTTACTTTCTTTGAAACAAAATTAAACTCTCCAGTTTCTCTGGCAGTTCCGGGTTCAGATCCTCTTTGACCGTCACCATGGACTCGGTGCTGGGTGACTTCGCCTGCAGTATCTTTACCCACGAGAAGAATGAGAGCCCTCCACAGAGGCCAGTGTAGGAGTCCTGGTGTAGGCACCAGGGTTAGGACCACAAATGGTCCCTATAAATGTGGAGTATCAAGGCTCGGGCCACGCCTGCTGCTGAGGCATGGAGGCAGCCAAGTTTGAAATCATTCACTTGTTTGAAAACCATTTGTTAAGAAGACTGCTCTTTCCCCATTAAATTTTTTTTTTCAGCGCCCTTATGAAAAAATCAATGGCCACGTAGTAATCCATGGTGTGTATGTGCCACATTTTCTTTATCCACTCTATCATCGATGGGCATTTGGGTTGGCCCCGAGTCTTTGCTATTGTGAACAGTTCATGTCCTTTGCAGGGACATGGATGATGCTGGAAACCATCGTTCTAAGCAAACTAACACAAGAACAGAAAACCAAACATTGCATGTTCTCATTCATAAGTGGGAGTTGAACAATGAGAACACATGGACACAGGGAGGGGAACATCACACACTGAGGCTTATTGGAGAGTGGTAAGACACACAGTGCTCATCACAGCATGAAGAGAGAACAGTAGGGAAGGCAGCTGAGACCAGAGATACCAACAAAGGCAGCTCTTCTGGACTCCTATGTAACTGAGATAATAGAGACCATAAGCCACTGTCTTTATTTGGGCATTAGAAAGTCTTACCAACGTTGTCCTGGGGCTTGGGGATTCAGCACCATATCACCAAGCACCTTGATCAGAATTCTTACATGGCTCATGGTAAAGAAAACCACAAAAGAAATAAGAATTCAGTTGAAATGTACTTTAATTAATATATGTGCTGAGAATCCTTTCCTCAAAAGTAACTTTTATGGCAATGCCTGCCCAATACATACATACATACATACATATATATATACACACACACACATACTCATCTAGACAAGTACATTTTAATCTCAATTATTAATCTTGTTTATTTTACTGACTATCTCTAAATGGGGAAGAAAGTTCACTTAATTACAGCTGAGTTTCCACCATATTGTTGTTGAAACAAAGAAAGTCCCACTTTTTAAAAGTTTGGTTTTAGGTTTGTATGGTTAGGCTCAAGAAAAAAAAAATAGAATGAATATTAAACACGTTATACCAATTTTAGCTAAAATTACAGTATATTAAAGAAACATAGTTTCTATGTTGCTTTTCTGAATAAAAGTACATGAAATTGCATGTTGACACTTGAAGTTGATGTCCTGTACTGGCAAATATCTAGTTATCAAATGATACAGTATAGAATAAGACAATGGGTCATATTGGTTAGCTTAGACCGAAGATTGTGAAAGTTGCGGGGCTTATTGTGTTTTCTTTATTCACTCATCAATCCATTCAACAAATGGTTGTCCTATTATGTGCGAGACATTGTGTCAAATGTGGTAGGAGATAAAGACATCAAAATGAAAGGTCAAATTCACTTTTTGAAACTTTATACATAAACATTAGTCTTAAGCTGATACGAGGATAATATGGGCTACTGTATGATCTCATGCTATGAATACTATTCACCTGTAGGGTTCTTTATTTAAGTGTTCTTCAACTTAAGTGTTGTGTGCAATAATTACCTGCAGATAATCCAGTTGGAATAACTTTAAGTTGGGACCAAATAATCCTGATTTTAAATAGGTATTTGAATGTGAAAAAAAAATTGACTATTTTTTGATGACCCTTAAAACATTAGTATCATGTGTGCATGAAAAAAAGATTGACAAATATCATGTACTGGTATAACATTAACATTTTAAGGATTATCAGGAAAACAATCATGCTCATTAATAATGAGTAAATATGTTAATATATTTTTGAGTATACTTTTAAATTCACTATTTCAAATTATAGCTAAAGAAAATAAAGAATAACACAAACATTTATAAATGCTTTTTTCAAGGCCAGCATTCAAGCATTTGAGATGCTAGCTTTTATTCACATCTTAATTTGTTAATCTCAAAATGCAAACACATGCAGGTTTCAGTGGAAAAGTTGATTTAAATCAAAGTAGAACAAATTACCTTTGTTTACCAACAGAAGTGAGTTCTAAGCATTTGTATGGAAAGCACACATTGTTGAAAAGGAAGGAAATGCAGCAGAAGATGAAAACTAGGTTGCCTCAGCGTTTTGCTTGGGAGTGGATGTTTTTGTAAAATGTGCAGAAGCCCTGATTGGTTTGTCTAAGTTATTTCTGGCAGCACTTAATCTTGTCAAGTTTCCTTTTTGAAAGTTTAACAGCTGACATCTACAGCAAGAAGAGTGACAGAAATTGTCAGTTTTTGTTTTTAACTCCTGATGATATTCTTTTCTGTGTTTCATTAATTTGTTAGAGATTTTTATTTTATGTAAAAAGAACCGTGTTGAGCCTTTTAGAAAAAGGGTGTAAGAATATTGTTTGTTCCTAATCACAATATGCTTTTTGTAGGGTAATATCAACTGGTCCATCTGTCTACGGAGAAGAACAAGAGGAATCGCTTTAGTGTGTAATTTATTTCTTTGGCACATGTTCTCAACAGTGACTGTATCACAGCTATCCAGTAGGCACACAATTAGTTTCTTTTGATTTTTGTTATACTTCAGATCATTTAGCAATTCATTTAGCATTTTCCCTGGGCAACAAAGTATCATGTGAACATCTTAGTTTATGTGAACTTGTGAACATATAACTGCCTCATTGAAAAGGGGCAATTCAAAAGCCATATTTAAACATTGCTAACTATCCACATATTGGAGAAAATATGCATTTGTTTAATTGGAGCATCAGACATACCCGTCTGTAGCAGTGTAGTGGTGTTGCACAGGATTCCTCACAACTTCGTTAGTGGTAGAGTAATTTGCAAAACAACATATTTAATTGCAACGACCTGAAACTTTGTAGTCTGCATTTCATTCAACCTAATTCTACACTTGGTCTATAATGATAGATGAGAGAAGTACTAAACACCGAGAGTTTAAAATGACCCACATATTAAAGTTGATATAAGGAACACAAATTTTGAAACTTACATGCTGTCACATAATGACAGGACTCTCAAATTCCCAAAACCCTAGAAGAATGCTTAGAGAATTGGAAAGTACAATTAGAATTAATACAAGAGCTATTCTAACAGACACTGTATTAAGTGTTTTGTATATATTAACATGTAGTTCCCAGGACGTTCCTGAAAAAACACTTTATTCCCACATTAAAGATGGGAAAAAAAAAAAAAAAAACAAGTCTAGAAGATCAGTAACTAAATTCAGATTATAAAACAATAAACTAGAAGATTAGAATTTCAACCTACATGTTTCACTCAGCTTTTCCCCTTTCCATGTTCTTAGTTGTTTAGAATAAATGTGATGTGTGTTTTTATTTTTTAAAAAAGCCTTTAAAATCCATATACTCCTAGAAGAAAACCTAGTTAATACCATTCAGGACATAGGCATGGGTAAGGACTTCCTGTCTAAAACACCAAAAGCAATGGCAACAAAAGCCAAAATTGGCAAATGGGATCTAATTAAACTAAAGAACTTCTGCACAGCAGAAGAAACTACCATCAGAGTGAACAGGCAACCTACAGAATGGGAGAAAATTTTTGCAATCTACTCATCTGACAAAGGGCTAATATCCAGAACCTATAAAGAACTCAATCAAATTTACAAGAAAAAAAAAAAAGGAAACCCCATCAAAAAGTGGCCAAAGGATATGAGCAGACACTTCTCAAAAGAAGACATTCATACAGCCAACAGACACATGAAAAAAATGCTCATCATCACTTGCCATCAGAGAAATACAAATCAAAACCACAATGAGATGCCATCTCACACCAGTTACAATGGCAATCATTAAAAAATCAGGAAACAACAGGTGCTGGAGAGGATGTGGAGAAATAGGAACACTTTTACACTGTTGGGACTGTAAACTAGTTCAACCATTGTGGAAAACAGTGTGGCGATTCCTCAAGGATCTAGAACTAGAAATACCATGTGAGCCAGCCATCCCATTACTGGGGATATACCCAAAGGATTATAAGTCATGCTGCTATAAAGACACATGCACACGTATCTTTAATGCGGCACTACTCACAATAGTAAAGACTTGGAATCAACCCAAATGTCCATCAGTGACAGACTGGATTAAGAAAATGTGGCACATATATACCATGGAATACTATGCAGCCATAAAAAAGGATGAGTTCGTGTCCTTTGTGGGGACATGGATGCAGCCGGAAACCATCATTCTCAGCAAACTATCACAAGAACAGAAAACCAAACACCGCATCTTCTCACTCATAGGTGGGAATTGAACAATGAGATCACTTGGACACAGGAAGGGGAACATCACACACTGGCTCCTATTGTGGGGAGGGGGGAGGGGGGAGGGATAGCATTAGGAGATATACCTAATGTAAATGATGAGTTAATGGGTGCAGCACACCAACATGGCACATGTATACATATGTAACCTGAATATTGTGCACATGTACCCTAGAACTTAAAGTATAATAAAAATAAAAAATCCAAAAAAAAAAATCCGTATGGTATCTAGATTCTGTATTTTTAAACATTTCTTCCTTTTTTTCTTTAACTGAGTATTATAGATCTCTCAGAATTCATTCTGTAATCAAATAGTTATCAGATTACTGTAAACCTGCAAGTCTATGACTCCTGTATACCATTGTAGGGAGCAATTAGGTGCTAGAGGTGCTATTTTTCATTCATTCTTTCAGAAGTGTTTAGAGTCCACCATGTGCTGCACATTGCGTCAGGTCTTGAGACAGAGTCCCTGGTCCCACATGGTTAACCAGTTTTATTTTAAAACTTTTTTTAAACTTACAGAAATTTTGTTTCTTCATTTTTATGTAAAGCTTAATTTTATAAAGCACACAAATACAAAAATTTTAAGAGTTCTGTATCACAAGAAATTAAATGGTATAAATATCCACTGCTTCAGAGATTCAAGTTACACAAATTAA
This sequence comes from Theropithecus gelada, assembly GCF_003255815.1. Lineage (NCBI taxonomy): Eukaryota > Metazoa > Chordata > Mammalia > Primates > Cercopithecidae > Theropithecus > Theropithecus gelada. The sequence continues at coordinate 34,466,022 of NC_037688.1, forward strand.
AATCTAATAATTGAAACTTCATTCAGTATGGAAACTATACAATGAAATAAATGACAAAAACACCTACCAGAACATTTCACAGCTTATGAATTACTAGTTTTAGGATCTAAACAAAGATTCTGAGTATTCAGACTTCTGTTGTTGTATTTTATATTTATATATTGCTCTACCTGTACTGAGTAAAGCTACTTAGTAAAAATGTCTGATTTAAGAAAACATTTAGCTTTATAGCAAGTGTTTTCATCTACAGTTACTACCACCAAAGGAAGTAACATTACAATGCTGACAAAAATCTACCAGTTCTTTTTCAACAATGTGCAATCAATTCATTACATTGACTCTAAGGTAGGTCAAACAAGTATCAAAGAACAGAAAATTACACGCAGTTTAGTAAACTACAATGTTGTTTTTTCCCATCTAAAAATTAACCGGTGAAATAAAACAACAACTATGGTTGAGTTGGTTTCAGGAAAATCACATTTGAAAATTACAGTTACATTATTTTCTCCATCTCATCCTCAGTCATTGACAGGAACTTGGTAGGCCACCATGCTATTTACTTTGTGCACTAGGTAGTAAATGCAGAAAGAGACTTCCTCAGAATTGGTCATTCCTCTTCCTATTTTTCAGGCACAAGCAAATCTTTGTATAATCCAGTAGATAAAACGAACAATGTCATTCCTCTTCCCAGTTTTTCAGATACAGCCAAATATCTGTATAAATTAGTAGATCAAAAGAACAAACTTCCACCAGTGGCAGAAATGTCACTGTAGCTGATCTATCTGATTACTAAACAGATTTCATCCTGGATAGTTTTCTGAGACTATCCTCTGGGCCCAAGATGATCTTTTGCAGTCTCATCACATTTAGGGTCAAACTGCCGTCTTTCAAGGACCTCATCACTTTGAGTTGTTGAGATGATTCCAATCAGTTTCTGAACTGAAAGCTTGTATAGCCAATGCTTTAGTTGTTCCACCATGTTATTTAAGTATTTCATGAGCTCAAGATTAGTAGTTACAAGCAAGGTGAGCCCATAGTTCCACACAGGAGTAAAGTTTCTAGATAGATATATGCCATGCTGATAAAAAATGCTGTTTATGCCAGATGAGAACTTGACCACAATTTTGGTACTTCTGCTCAAGGTGATGTCCTACTCCCAGGAAAGCGTTAGTGCATGGACAGGCCTATGGACCAGGACACACACCTTTACCTGGCAGACAGCGTTCCCAGGTCCCACTGCAGTTCTTGACCAATTGTTCCAAGAATTACCAGGTTAATAATTTTTTAACAATTAAATTTGAATTTTATCTCTTACCTTGCATTACAGTCAATCATGGAATAATAAAATAACAATAGTTATTATGCTACAAAAAATAAAGAAAAAAACTGGCCTAGACAGAAATCAGGTGAATACTTTTAGAATCTTGGATTGGTGGTAGACTTCCTAAATAAGTACCTAAATATGTCCATGAAGGAGTGTGTTTTGACTTCATACAGACTAAATTATGTATATTTTTAAAAGATCATAAAATTAATATGCAAAACCAGGAAAGATATTTATAACTTATGCTACACAAATGATTGATATTCTGAAATTATAAAGCGTTCTTAAATTTTTTAAAAAGATAGAAAATAGGACAAAGAACACAAACAAATACTTCAAAAAATAAATTTAGAACGTCAAACCCATGGAAACATGTCTTGCTTGAACAAGAAGCCAGGACATGAGAATGAAATCGGTGTGAGACAGTTTTGTGCTCCTTAGACTCGCAATACAGAAACGGGTAACATCCAGCATCACTGGTGTGTCGTCAATCTCAGCCCAATCCCACTGCCTTAATTTGGTGTTGTAGTTGACATTATTTGGATCCACAGTGCAGAATCCAACTTGCTGGCAAGGTATTGCTTACAGTCCCTGGAAACTTTGATCCTATTTTGTCCTGCAGAATAAATTCTCAAAGGGGAAGAAATTGAGTGACAGGGTCTGTTTTCCTCTTTGCTAATAATCCCCCAACACTCGCTTTGTGTTCCTTTCTGGAACTTAGATGTTAACAGAGATATAGGAAAGGGGAGGTACATAATGATATGTGTACTTACACATTTTAATAATTCAGAGAACTCTTCTCCCCTTTTGTCACCCATACCGGAATTTTCTGGTTATAAGAACCTAACTGCAAACAACAGCACGCAAGTAAACATTGTTTAAGGTTATCAGTTATAAGCTACCTTGAACACTGAATTCTATTAACTTTCTAAAGATACTTTTGTATGTTTTCTACCCAACAGAAATCTTTACTATTAGTTTTCTTCGTCAGGATCATAGAACTGTTACAATCTCAACACTGTCAAGGGTATTTTGAAGTACTTTCCCTTTTTTGCTATGAAAAGCACACTTCTATTTATCACAGTTTGGGGTTGCATGATTTGAAGAACTATTCACTATATTATGATCATTTCAGCCAGAGGGGGAAAAGCCTTCTGTCAATTTATCTGCTACCTAAATGTTCAAAGTTGTAATTAATTAGAAGGCAAGAATGTAGAGAAAATGCATTTCAAAGATAAATCTAGTCACTGAGAAGTTCATCATATCTTATAATTTTCCCATCTCTATAGCAACTGTCAAATTCATGTCTGCCTACAAATTTAGAAACAGAAGAAATCACAGAAGGGCATAAAAAAAATCTGGCAGCAAGCCAAAAAGGATATCTGACATTTGCGTATTTGTTGTCAAAAATCTTCTACAATACAATTGGACTCGAGTGTTGAAAAGCATGGAACTCTAATATGTTTGGAATCTGGTGTTGAAAAGCATTGAACTCTTGAATATTTGTTCCACTTTATTGTTACGTGAATGATCAGGGAGAGACAGAGCATAGGTAATTCTGCCTTTATTTGCCCAAGGCTCATTGTAAGTTCAAAGTTAGTCATATAATTATGGTACCTTATATCAAGAAGGCCCAGCCCCAACTGTTCATCTTCCAGTCTTCCTCCTATAATTTAATATAACCATCATATACCCAGGTGCTCAGAAACAAAACCCTGGAAATAATAAAATCTAAATATAACCCCTTATCACCATTTTTATTCTAAATCTATTTCAAGCTACCAACACATCTTACCCTGATTAGCAGTTATCACAACCCATTAACTGGACTCACCATTTCTCCCTGGCCAACCCCTCCAGAGAAGCAATTTCTAAAGTTTTTAAAAGCATATATTGGATCTTACCATCCCTAAAACTATCAACCTTGATAAAACTATGCCAGAATTCTCATCCCATGATGGCCCCTGTCAGCTTCCTGAATTCGGTTCTACTCTTCAGTTCTCTCTCCCATTATTCATTATGGTTTAAACACATGGGCCTTCTCACTAGTCCTTAAATAAGCCCACCTTCTTCCCAACTTAGTACCTTTGCACATGACCAGCTTAATTTCGTCATTAAAGTCTCAGCTCAAATTTAAAGAGGCTTCTCTCAGGCGGGCGCAGTGGCTCATGCCTGTAATCCCAACACTTTGGAAGACCAAGACAGGAGGATTGCTTGAGCTCAGAAGTTCAAGAGTAGCCTGGGCAGCATAGTGAGACCCCATCTCTACAAAAAAATAAAACTAAATTTAAATGGGCATGGTGGTGGCATGTGCCTGTAGTCCCAGCTACTCAGGAGGCTGAAGTAAGAGGATTGCTTGAGCCCGGGGGGTTGAGACTGCAGTGAGCCATGATCGCACCATTGCATTCTAGCCTGAGCTACACAGTGAGACACGGTATTGAAAACAAAACAAAAATAAGGAAAAGAAAAAGAGTAAAAGAAGGAAAGAGACCTCTCTCAAAATTCCAGTTAAATAGTTCTCAGTAGTCCCTCACCAGTTATTATCACTTCTGAAATGACTTCATTTGCTTATTTAACTGTTCATTTCTGGACTCCATCATGCTAGAATGAAACCTCCATCAGAGCACAGGCCTCTTTTTTGCCCCCTATGGCTGTATTCCACCTCTACCATGTGCCTGGGATGTACTAGGTCCTCAAGGCATATCAATAAAATATACTCTTCATGTCACAGATGTGAAATAAGATTCTTAGAGTTTATTAAAAATTTACTAAAGTTTTTCTCCTAAGAAATAGGCCGAGAAAAGAAACCCAGATTCCCTAAGTTGTATTCCAGTGCTCTTGTGGTCAGAGGAAAACCAGAATACCTTTTTTTTAGTTGCTTGATTTCATATGGGCGTTCACATTTGTTGAAGAATTAGAGAGCTATAGAAACTGCCCGGAAAGATAATAAGGGAAGAAACAAAAAAAAATGTGAGCTTAAACCAGTCAATCATTCCTGAGCTTTTGACTATCAAATTTGATTTGAGTATAAAAGATAATGGGTAAAATCTATTATTCCCCACATTTATATACCCTAAAAACAGGGACTCTAAAGAAATAGAAAGTAGAGATTGTACAGTCGAGCAGTGCTGCTCTGTGGAAGAGAGGTCCCTGTTCTGGGCAGTCTATGTGAGTACGAAGAAGAAACTCCCTCCAGATGTTCTAGATGGTCTGCCCAATTATGAGAAAGAGCCTCACTCAAGTTGCTTCAGCAAGGGGAGGCTCATTTGAACGATGCATTGTTTAGAATGAGAATGTCAGTAGCAGACAAGGTAGTAACTATTGCATAGCTCTTCTAAAAAATAAAGATTACATATGGAAGGTAGTGGTCATCTCTTATTATGTTCTGTCCAGTACTGCTCTTTCAACTGCACAGCCGCCCATTCATTATCTCTTGTGATTCAGGCGGTATTGTCAATCACAATGCTTTTTCTGTCTCCTGGCAAAAGCATGGCCTCTGACCCAGATTTAATTCCTTGTGCTTTGTCACCTTGTAGTCTACTGTGATTAACCTAATGGGGGAGCATGTGACCTAACAGGACCAAATGGAACATTCATGAGATTTTTGACAGATTCTAGGATACAGTGCCTCTCCATATACTCTCTGGAATCATTGAAAATGTAAGCCTGGATGGTGGGACTCATTATCATGGAGAAAAATTCCAAAAATGAAAGCAAGAACACAAAAGCAGAGCTCAGTGATGCACAGATGATGAAGGCATACTTATGGGGCATGAACTTCTGGATCCCAATGCTCCTAAAGCCAAAACCATCTGCCTTGGAGCAGCTATGTAAATAAAAAATTGCCTTCCTGTGTGTGTGGCCTGATCTGTGCCTAGTTTGGTTTATATTGCTTGCAACTGAAGAATTTTGACCTTGCACTTGTAACTTATAAGTTTAACATTGTACATCAAAAGAAGTATATATTTTGGATATTAAATGTTTATTTAAATGAAATTCTATACAGTAGGATGTACAGTGATATATCATTAGTCTTTGACATCTGTTTGTAGGCAGTTTTATTCAGTTCATTGATTATTTAAGGTGTGTATTCATTCATCAGAAAATCTCAGGCTGACATAAACTCAGATAAATTAATATCTATGCAATCACTGTATTTATAAGAAATAGGTTCTATCTTATTGACCAATGGAAAAGGTGCAAAAAGAAATCATACTAAATATATGTGGTTCCTGTTCCAGATATTCTCTTCAAGACTGTATTTTTGTGGTTACAGGACTCAGGAAAGGTGATCTTCACTTTAATTCTAACAGACAAAGCTCAATTTCATCAGGGAAAAATAATTGTAAATCCTGATGATAAATCTCTCAGAGGAGTTTGCTGATTCAATACTTCAAGGCAACTAGTGTTCTGCCCTCAATTTTATTTTTATTGTTTTTGAATGATTAATATACAGGCATTGACTAATAATTTCTTTTGCAGAATTGGATTATAATGTTATTGATGGACTTAGAAATGGAACTTGAAGATATATTGTCATAACTATAGCGTTTAAAACATTAAGCCAATGGGGCCAAAGGAGGGAAAAGTATACGTAAATCTGAAGTTCAATTTCAAAATAAAAATTATGTGTGACAACTTTGACAAAATAGTCAAAATGACAAATCCTTATTGGTAGCAGTGCTCATACGTTTATAAAAGTCTCATCCAACTGGAAAAGTAGAAGACATATAAAGTACAACCAGATCCTCTCTTACGGGCTCTCAATTTTCCAAACAAATTGGATGTAAGGCAGATTATGAGAGTAATGTTGCTTCTAATAAAATATTGATTTTTAAATGAATTTTCTGGTACCATTCCAAGGAGAAAGTGTGTACCATTGAGACCTAAGGAGACTCAAGTACCTTGGGCTCTAAAAGAATTATTATGCTCTGTAGCCAAATGGTATTTTTTAAATAATAAAGATTGCATTAGAGATTTTCCTAAAGTGGAGATAACATTAGAAGTTGAGGTGACCTACATCTATTTGGAAAAATTCATTAGGATTTTATATGATGGGTTCAGGGGATACAGTTTTTCATTAAAAGGAGTGGGCAGTCAAGAGTATATATTTCCCCAGCATCAGACAATACACTATAGAAAGGGAAAACAATGTAATTAATAATGGCATTAAGAATCTGTCACAAGGTCTCACCTGTGCCCCTTTAGTCCCGGTAGAGAAGATATTACAGTAGAGAGGCAAGGACAAGTACTATTTAAAGTATGTACTTGAAGGAATACTTGAACACCACTATAAATTCAGCCCAGTGTTGTTTTTTTTTTTTAAATCCTCAATTGTAATACAGCAGCCTGTCTTCAAGAAATAAGGTTATGCCTGGTTATAGTACATCAGATGGAGGAGTCAAGAATCAGAATTCTAGTTCCTAGTAGTCTGCAACTAACTTACTCAGATGTATCTCGGTTTCAACTTTTCTCATCTCTACAATAAAGTTGACAAAATGATCTTTAATATCCCTTTGTGTTCTAAAAGTGACCTGATTATATTATTTGTCTAGACACTGCCTGACCGTTTAATAAGCAGAATATGATGGAAAGTATTTTGTTCTATAACTTAAACATACAAACACAAAAACTAATAAAAATAATTAGCGGAAGATAGAAGGATTTAAAACTAAGGGATGTTGGTTATTCATTCTCTCAGATTTGTTAGATTTAGACTCTGAGGATAAAATTATTCTCCTCCCTCTGTCCGTTTTTCCTGGTCTTAATTTTCTTAGCCCATCTGAAGGCTAAAAATGTAATTAAACCGTACAATCCTGACTTGCCAAAATTCCTAAATGAATTGGAAGATGGTTTATATTTGCAAGTAACACTGCTGTATATTGTTATAATGCATTATGCATGTTTGTATATAGATGTCTTAAATATTAGCTTTGAGTAAGTTTGCTTTTTCCATCAATTATCACATATCTATTTCAAAAAATTGTCCTAGTTTGCTTAGACATTACGTTTATTTATCTAACTATTAGTTTGAGGAATGGGATATTTTCATAGTCCCAAAATGTTTCTTATTAATTACAGAAAACAGTAGCTATATTATGGAGATACCTGGTGGATATCACCTTAACTAGATGGTCAAAGTTAACATCACCAATAATGAAGCAAATTGACATCATTCCCTGCTCATAGAATCCGCTGCGAAAAAACACAGCCTCACTTCTGTGGTGTTCTTGCCTCGAATGCATAATAGGAATCCCATCATGAGGAAAACATCAAACACATTTAAATAACTGGCCTGTTAAACCTCCAAATTTCAAAGTCATGAAAAACAAAGAACAGCTGAGCAATTGTTACAGCTTTGAAAGATAATAAATAGACATGCCAACTAAATGGAAAGCATGAGCCTGAATTAGATGCTAGGCTGAGAACAAAAATAGTCATCGAGGACATTTCGGTGGAAATTGGTGAAATTTGATGATAGAATGAGGACTAAATTATATTACATCAGCATTAAATTTCCTCCTTTTAATAAATACATGTTGTTTAGCAGAATATGTTTGACCTTAGGAAGCACACACTGAAGTACTCACAGATAAAAGGGTACCATAGCTGTAACTTTATTAAATGGCCAGATGACTCAGAAAATAAAGCATTTGTGTGCATGAAGAGAGAGATTGAAAGAGAAAGGAAGGGGGGGAATAGGAAGAGAGAATAAGGCAAGTGGAACTACTACTACCAGTACAATAGGCTCTATACATACGTGTATATAGTGGTGCTTGGAACAGAGCCTAGCGTGATGTAAGAGCCAAGAGTTGTCCTTTGTTACACGTAAAATACATGACACCTGATAGGTTCTCCATGAATAATATTACAGTATTATAACGAATCCAATTGAAAACCGCTGCCAAATTTTTAATTTTTTAACTTTGGAAGCCTAAAAAATGTAGCTATGGGCCGGGCGCGGTGGCTCAAGCCTGTAATCCCAGCACTTTGGGAGGCCGAGACGGGTGGATCCATGAGGTCAGGAGATCGAGACCATCCTGGCTAAGACGGTGAAACCCCGTCTCTACTAAAAAATACAAAAAAAACTAGCCAGGTGAGGTGGCGGGCGCCTGTAGTCCCAGCTACTCGGGAAGCTGAGGCAGGAGAATGGTGTGGACCCGGGAGGCGGAGCTTGCAGTGAGCTGAGGTCGCGCCACTGCACTTCAGCCTGGGAGACAGAGCGAGACTCCGTCTCAAAAAAAAAAAAAAAAAAAAAAAAAAAAAAAATGTAGCTATGAAGATAGTACTGCATATTTCTACGTTATTCCAGTGCATTAATTTAGCATCTATTAAACTGAACACAGGAGCTATAACATACAAGACTGAGTTTGTGCTTAAATAAAAGGTGTACAATAGGCAATAATTGTTTAGAATGCTTTGCAATGCTTTTAAAGCTCTTTAAATGTACCCAACCACAGCATACTAATTTTAAATAATCAACTCCTATAGACTCATCGGAGTATAGTCTTAACTCGTTTAATAATATTTACATAGCTAAGGACTTCCACATCAAGCTAAGCATACCGATTTTTATGAAGCTATTTTGTAGATACTTGGGCATTTTCTTTTAATATCTCAATATAATTATAATTAGTTCAGAAGGCCCAGTAAGAGTTTGAGATAATTGTGCATAGAGTAATTGCTAAAGGGCACAATTAACTTTTTATTAACGTTTGTGATAATAAACATTCAACTTGGTTTCTAATATTTCATAAATTCCATATTTTAATTGTTCCTATATTAAGTTTTATTACTTAATGTCCTTGAATATTTGCCTTGGGGATCAAAGCAAGCACTCTCAACGTGGTTAATCCAAGGGAAAAACCTGCATTTGATTAGACAATGGGAGTCGGACAAGCACGGGCTTCAGTCTCCACTGCTGTCAGAGGCAAGAAAGAAGAGTTCCTTGATAGGAAACTTCCCAAGAGGACAAGCCTATAACAAAAGTAGTGTTTTCATAAAATGAGGTAGCTTATCTTTTTAAGGAACCCTGATTTTTCAATTATCAAAATCAAGCGTCACCCTGGAAATCACCTTATGATTTGACGTGTTCAATCCTGAATTAAACATCAAGGATGGGGGTGGTAGGTTGTTCACTCCTCACGGCTCACAGGGTAGCCTATTCTTGACTTTAAGTAGATCCTCCCCTTACACGTTAAAAAATAATACCTAATTCCTCGAAGAGGAATCATCCAGTCTTCCTGCCTTGGGAGCTCTAATCTGGCTCTAAAATACTAGCAACTAGGCATCCTGCTATTTTTGGTAATTTTCAGTAAAATTCCTTCATATTACCCTCATTTCCATCTGATGCTTCAGAGCTTAAAGTCTCCTTTTAGCGGTCTTATTAAATATTTAGATACAAATTCCCTTAATGGGGAGACATTTATATGATTAACTGATGTAGTAATTGACTGTATTTTTGACACTTGGAACTACTCTTCCAGTGGCTTCTCTCCAGGGGCATTGAGAGTTAGACTTCTATTACTATTATTTTATTTTATTTTATTTATTTTTTTTGATAGAGGGTCTCTGTTGCCTAGGCTGGAGTGCAGTGGCACAATCACAGCTCGCTGCAGCCTCAACTTACCTGGCTTGAGCAATCTTCCCACTTCGGTCCCCTGAGTAGCGGGATCTACAGGTGTGTGCTACCATGCCTGGCTATTTTATTATTTTTTGTAGATACAGGGTGGCCTTATATTGCTCAGGCTGGTCTCAAACTCCTGAGCTCAATTGGCCCTCTGACCTCAGTCTCCCAAAGTGCTGAGATTATGGGCATGAGCCACTGTACCTGGCCTGGCAGAGACCTTAAATACAAAAGCTTTCTGGGCTGCTTCTCAGAGGCAGTACAAAAGGATTCACCAGGAACCTCAGTCCTGCACACACAGCCTGGGATTCTAGGGGGCCTCATGGAGGAGGCTGCTCTGGAAGGAAAGGTGATGGAGGAGGAGCTGGGTGCCTTAGGACAGGAACAGGGGAAGATAAATGTGGTACCAGGCCAGGTGCCTGAAACTCCTGGGAACTACAGCAGTAGACACAGAGCAGGACCCACTGCCAGGGCCATCTGGGAGGATGCCCCCAAGACACTAAATGCATTCTTTGGCAGGCCTGCTGGTTTCCTTTACACATTTAAATGAAAGGAGCAAATTTGAAAGAGGATATTTTATGAAAAAACCTCCATTATATATATTTAAAAGTAAAAGGCAAATTGCAAAGCTTTATATATATTTTAGTTTATATACATACGTGTGGGGAGTTTTAAATGCAGAAGAAATCTCAGTTCTTAGGGAAGGCATTGGGGTTGGGAGAAGATGATAAAATGGAACTTTTTATGTTTATACTTTTTTATTTTATTACTGATTTTATTTATTGCATTCTTCAAAACCATTTGAATACAAAATAAATAAAAATGTGAGAACCACATGTGATTCTAAATTTTTAGTAGTTGCCTTTTAAAAAAAAGAAACAGGTGAAATATATGTTGTTAAACTTGTATCAAAATTATCTGTGTAATCAATATAAAATTATTGAATCCACTGTGTAGTTTATGTTCCATCAGTGTGAACCAGCCACATTTCAAGTGCTCAGTAGTGACATGTGACTACTGGTCACCAGATTGGACAATGTACTTTCATAGTATTTAATTCATTACAAGTATTTATTTTCATAATACAACTAATTTTAATAATAATATATACTGCACAAGCTAACACAGGAACAGAAAACCAAACACCACATGTTCTTATAAGTGGGAGCTAAACAATGAGAACACATGGGCACAGAGAGGACCATCACACACCAGGGCCTGTCGGAGGTGGGGGGCGTGGGAGGTGGGGGGCAAGGGGGAGGCAGAGCATGAGGACAAATACCTGATGCAGGCAGAGCTTAAAACACAGATGACAGGTTGATGGGTGCAGCAAACCACCATTGGCACATGTATACCCATGTAACAAACCTGCGCATTCAGCACATGGGTCCCAGAACTTAAAGCAAAATACATACATACATATATATATGTGTGTGTGTTTACTGAAAATGGCTGTGTACAAATGTCTCAACTACCCCATTTCTTTATATTGATAAGAATATAGCTAAATATCCTAACTATGCCATTTCTTTGTATTGATAAGAACGTAGCTGAAGCAGATCACTTTCTCATTAAGTTATCTCCTTAGACTAATTGAAGCAGGTAGCTTTCTCCTCAAGGCCTAAACCACCTTGATACCAAATAACAGCAGCACTTTTAATCTCTTTCCACTTAGGTAAGTGCCTCAACCAATAAATGCACACAGTACTGATTAATATTGATAAATATTGAAGAAGGAAATAAATCACAATGCCTATGCTTTGTAAATAGCATGGAACAGTGTGGGGGGAAATGCTCCTATCTCTGGGAAGTATGAGACAAATTGCAGAGTCATTATCAAGCACAGCCCTAGGGGTCTGGGGGAGAAAATCTGCTGGTTCCTGTCTGAGATTGAAAATTTAACATGGGCAGAACCTGGCCAGAAACAGTCGGAAAAGTTGACATGACCAAATGAGTAACTTGGTTTATCACTTCCTGGAAAGACAGTTCATCTCAGTGTTGATAAAAGAGGAACTCCTTAGTGTCCTGCAACCAATGTTAAACGAGCAAATGTGACGTTTACTTTCGGTGGATGTAGCCACCAGCAGAAAAAATCATTACAACTAGGAAACTTGCTCCCGTTGAGACTGTTGTCCCAGGTACCCAGAGCCGTTTGGATAGCTGGTTTTGTAATGAACAGCCACTTTCTTCCTGAGAAATACCTTCTTCCAAAACGCTATGCAAAGCTAAGGAAACAAAGTGGAGATTCATTTCTCAAATCATCTCTAAGAAGCTGCTTAATTTTATTCACTTCGTTCCAAACTCAAAGCCCTCTATAGTTATTCAGAAGATCTTATGAGAAAAGAGAATTTCAGTCCTCCATGGGGCCCCCTCCATGGTAAGGGGGATTTTATGGCTGTGGCACTACCTTCCCAGTGAAGCCCATTTGGTTCATATGGCAGGATGGTAGGTGACCCCTTAGAATCACTGTACACACTCACACTTATCTTCTAGAACATCACTGCATGCTCAGAAGACATTCCTGAAAAAAAATGTAATGCGCACTCACACATCACATAAAATGTGCACTCACACATACTCATAACACCCAAATTCAGACACATACAGACATATACCACAAACACAACAGGTGCTACACATGAGTATCCACAAACATTAAATGTTAATTTTAAACTATATTACTGTAAGTTGTCCTGAGTCACTTTCGTTTGTAAATTAAAAGATTAGAACTTGTTCAAGATGTAAAACACATTTCAAAATCTGTATCTAGTTTTGTCTTTAGTTTTCTTTCCAGTTAATATTTTCCATAGTTTTTCAGTTTTGATCCTTCTAACCTAATTGCTCTAAATTTTAAGTATCAGTGGGAAGAAGGAAAAGACTACATCATTAAAAATAACCCAAACATAATTTTCTGAGTGTTTGTTTTCTTGTTAATTTTTGTGGGTACATAGTAGGTGTATACGTTTATGGATTGTATTAGATAATTAGATACAGACATGCAATATGTAATAATCATATCAGGGTAAATGGGATATCCATTACCTCAAGCATTTATCCATTGTATTATAAGCAATACAATAACATCTGTTTTCTTAAGTAACTCTCTTCTCACCACATATACCATATATATTATATATCATGTATATAAAGCAACATCATAAATATTAAACAGTATCATATGTATGTGACTCTAATCATATGTGTATGTAACTGTCAATTACATGTCTATGAAGAATAAAACAATTCTAGTCAACTTTAAATGCTGCCAAGCTAGAAGCATTTTTTGTCTTTATTTTTGGAGTAAAGGAACAGACACACCTGTTCTTCACTTGCACATCAACTTTCAGGTGAGTTTGGCAACACTGGCTCTTGTTGCTATGCAAGATATCTTTGGTCTTCCTGAAAAGGCTACCTTATTTGAGAACATGACAAGGCTTACAAAAAAGTACAACACAAACAATTTAAGAGCATCATAGGAATGACATGACATTTGTACACATTGGTGTTTAAATGTGATCTGCATCAGTTTTGAAGGAGTGTTATGTACATGTGGTTTGTTCTTTCCATCAATATTTCTCTCTGGATCCTCCAAAGACTCAGCTGAAGCATGTGCTCTTCTTTTTCTGACAGAATGATGTGAAAATATCTGTGCCTGTAAGGATAATTTCATCTTGTATACTGGTATTTTGCTTCCTTTAACCAAAGCCTTATCAATATATATTTTCTTGTTTCTGTATCATATCTTCTATTCTTCACCAGACTTTCTGCTATAATATTATAAGAACAGATTCATGTAATCAGTGATAGATACAAGGATTTGGGCCTTGCCTTTGGATGACTTGTTGGTACCTGTATAGTTGGATGGTGTTCGGTGGGGAATTTTTCTTTTTATCAGAAAGCTATGCTATGTTGATATTTTACATCCACATACAATGTTGATAGTTAGATGGCACACTGAGACATATAAAAGACCCACTGCAATCATTTGAGATGTATTTGTGAGAAGGTATCAAATATTTTGAAACATCACTATTGTCGTATTTTTTATTCAAGCAAATTTACTGTCCTTTTATACATAAAAGATGCAAAGCAAAATTAAGTAAGATTATTTTATTGAGCATCAAAAACTCCGTTTAGGAGGCAGATGATAAAGGAATCAAGCAAAGAAAGCTCAGTGAGCCCATTCTCAGAAACAACCTTCCATGATTTGAATTTCGTTAGTTGTATCAAGAACAAGGATGTAACGCTTGTACTAGATGACTGCAAAATTGTAGGAAAATCCAAATTAACTCAATCAGATCTAAATTTACAATCATTAAAGGTGTTAATATCCTCAGAAATATTAATTAAATAGGCATTGGTTCCTTCCAATGTTTTTCTCCATTTATATGTTGAGTTAATATATATGGAGAAAAAAGTATATATCTATATATATATCTATATATATCTCTATATATAGATATATATATATAGAGAGAGAGAGAGAGAGAGAGAGAGCTCGCCTGTTGATTTGACTCTTTAAGATCCATGAAAGGAGGAAAGGGTTACGTGAGTTCTAAAAACAAAAACTTGTACCACTGCTCTCTAGTTTTGATTATATATGTAGCTGTATGATATGGTTTGGATCTGTGTCCCTGCCCGAGTCTCATGTTGAATTGTAATCCACAGTGTTGGAGGTGGAGCCAGGTAAGAGGTGATTGCACCAGGGGGTGAATCCCTTCATGAATAGTTGAGCACCGTCCCCTTAGTGCTGTTCTTGTGAGAGAGTTCCCATGAGATCTGGCTGTGGAAAATGTGTAGCACCTCCCCTGCCCCTCTCTTGTTCCTGCTCTGGCCCTGTGATGTATGTGCTTTCCCTTGACTTTCCACAATGACTAAGTTTTCTGAGGCCACTCCAGAAACCAAGCAGATGCCAGCACCTTGCTTGCCTGTACAGTCTCTGGAACTGTGAGCCAATCAAACCTCTTTTCTTTATAAATTATCCAGTCTCAGATATTTCTTTATAGCAATGCAAGAACAACCTAATGCAATATATATAATGTGTACACATACAAATGAATGTCGATTTGTGAATTATATGTAATATATTTAAATTCTGCAATAGATTTTTGTTCATTGAACATATAATATCCATAAGTTAACCACTGTAGCCAACTTCGTAGCCTAGAGAGAGCAAATGATATTTTTTCTGAGCATTATTATGTGCAAAGTATTGCTAATATTGACCATATATGACTTCACTTAGTTCTGAAAAATACTCTGAGTAAAATGTCATTATTCCTATGTTATCTAAAGCTAATGGATTCAGGAGGAGTTAAAACTTCAAAGATGGTAGAGGAAGGAGCTCAGCAAACCTCTCCTCAGTAAAACAATTTTATGGTAAGAGTTAATCATAAAAATCATTAAAATTGTCCTAAGGGTATACAGTAAAGAGAAACATGCTTTCAAGGAAGTCCACTAAATCTCAGAACAGTGAGTCTGTGCCATGTGAGTCATGATGTGCTCCCCACCATCTTAACTGTGGTACTGTACTCTGGACAGCAGTGGCCAAAAAGAAAGCTCTTTCTTCCTGCATCTGCCTTCTGGGGATACAGAACCAGACCTCACCATTGTTGGGGGAGCAGGATCTCGGTGTTTTTCACCTCACTTCAATCCCATCTTGCAGAGTCTGTATTATCTAGGTGAGAAAGAGAGGACCAGTCTCCCTTCACCTGTCAACGCCCTCACTCCAACAGGGTGGAAGCTTAACTCTAGGACCTGCAGGCCAAGAATACTGGGGCCCCAGTCATCCTCATTTTATCTCACTCCTAGGGCAAATATTCCATTTCATGAGGGGCAAGCCAAGAAGACCATAAGCTACCATCATCTGGGAAAAGCAGTTCCCCACCCCCAGCTCTAGTACAGTGACGAGAGGTTCTGTCAAAAGTGAAAGGCAGGCCATAAGCAAGAGCTATGCAAGCCTGAGGGGACTGACTTTATTTAGAATCAATCGTGGAGAACTTCATGCCAAAGAACTTTGTCAGAAACAATGGAGATCTTAGTAGAGCACAATTTATAAAAACGTGATAACTTCATAATAAAATAAAAGTGGTAGAGCAGCTAGAACTTTAAAACACAGATCCCAGAAAAAAGACTTCCAAGATCTTGGGATCACTGTCAATTGTTGAGCTTGGGAAGAGTATGCACCTGCACTAGACTGCACTCAGAAGTATTCAGAACAGGGTGTGGGGAAGTCTTGTAAACATTCCTTAAGCTACACATAGACTCATCACAGTTCCTGGATAAATATGAGGCAAAATATGTAAACCCTTTTAACTACAATAGCAACCTCAAAGCTATAGACACATCTAATGATAAAGGTTAAAAAAAACAAAACAAAAAAAAAACTAATTGGCAAAGAATATTTAAGCATGGCATTGGACCAGTATTGGCTTAATCTACTCAGGATAAGCCTAAGTAGCTAGGATGAAGGATGGTAACGAGAGTAAAACAGTCTCTGCAAGGACGTGACAGGTTGCAGACTGTGGGGAAAACAGACTTCCCAGAATTAATTAAGCCAAGTTACTAAGCCAATAAACAAAAATAGAGCAAGCAACAAGAACAACTATTAGGGGTGGAGTGGGGTTGGTGTCCAAAATTACTGCTGTATGTTATTTAAAATGTCAAGTTTTCAAGAAAAAAGTTTGAGACATGCAAATAAACAGGAAAAAGTGGCCTATATTCAGGAAATAGGCAATAAAAACAGCCTTTGAAGGGACCCACACTGTCAATATAGCAAAGACTTCAAAGTAGCTATTATGAATATATGTAAAAAATAAAACCACATTTAAAGATGGAAAGAACTATGGTTACAATGCCACCAAAATAGAAGATATTATTAAAGAGAAAGCATCATTCTTTTAAAAATAACCAAATACAAATTCTGGCATGAAAAGTATAATTGAAATTAAAAATTCACTTGTAATATTCTACTAGTATTCAACAGTAAATTTGTGCTGGCAGAGGATGAACCAGTCAACTTGAAGAGTAATAATATTTAAGCATTGTGAAGTACAGAGAGAAAACAAAAATGAATGGAACCTCAGAGAAATGTGGGATACCATTAAGTATACCAATATATGCATAATGGGAATGCCAGAATGAGAAAAGAAAAAGGGACAGAAAAAAATATTTGAAGAATGAATGGCTGAAAACTTCCCTGATTTGATGAGGAAACATTAATCTGCACATCCAAGAAACTCCACAAAATCCAAGTAGTATAAACACAAAGTACTACATTGAAACACGTTATAGTCAATGTTGAAAAGATAAAGAGAAAATCTTAAACTCATCACACACAAGGTACACCTAGTAAGCTTAACAGCTGACTTCTCATCAGAGACAATGGGCGCCAGAAGGAAGGGTAGTGGGATGGCCCTATTGTGGGACTAGATGGAAAGTAGTGGTATTCAAAGTGCTGAAAGTAAAAAGCAAAAACAAAGAAAATCTCCCAATCAAGTCTTATTTTGGCAAAACAACCTTTCAAAAAAGACAAAAAATCTTCCCAGATAAATAGAATGTGTTGCTATCAGATCTGCCTTTCAAGGAATATGTAAGGAACTATGTCAATCTAAAAGGAGGGACACCAGAAAATAATTCTAATCTATACCAAAAAAAAAAAGACTGCCAGCAAAGGTAACTATAAATGATGGTTTAATTGTGTATTTCTTCTGTCTTCATTTAACTTATTTAAGAAGTAATTGCATAAAGTATATATATGTTGTCTATGTACTGACTATATGTTAGTATACGTATATCACTATACTAGGAGTCTCTAACTTAAAGAAATGTAATATATTTGACAATGACCAAAATGATAAGTTGGAGAAACACTTCATTGGAATAAGAAAATTACACAAGAAGATAAATCTATGAATAAATGAACAGAACTGGAAAAGTTAAATAAGGTTTATAGAACAAATTCTGTGAATATATACTCCTCTCTTTTTTCCCCCAGCTCCTTTAAAATGCGTACAATAACTATAACTATAGCAATAACCATAAAAATGTATTGTTGGATTTGTAACATGTATAGATAACATGGCACAGTAATAGCACAAAAATAGGGGAGAATAGAGCCATCCCTGGAATTAATTTAGTATACATATGAAGTAGATTTTGTTCAAAGATGTATATGGTAAACCCTAGAACGACCACTAGTAAAATAACCCCAAATTATTTTTAAACATTTTTAAAATTAAAATGTTATACTACAAATTGTCAACTTATAAAAAAAGACAATTAGGAATGAACAGGGATTTTAAAAAAAATGAGACATGTAGAAAACAAAAAGCAAAATGACAGATATAAATGTAACCATACCAATATAACAGTAAAACACAATAAAGAACAGATTATCATTTTATATTAAAAGCAACAGTCTTTTAATTATCACCAATCAGAATGCTGCCTATAGGAGCCATATTTTGTACTCAAAGATACAAATGGCTGAAAGCAGAAAGATGAAACAAGTTATACCATGCAAACAGCATTCATAAAAGAACTACAGTTGCTATACCAATATTGGACAAAGCAAAAAATGTTACTAGAGATCAAAAGGGGCATTTTACAATAAGTGACTCCATCAGGAAAATGAAACCGTTAAAAACATAATTGCTAGAATTAAAGGAATAAATAGATAATTCAACAGTAATAATTGGAAACGTCAATAACTCAAGCACTAGAAAATAAAAAATGATAAATTGAAATATATAAAACTATATAGTCTGCAATATATTTATATACTTAGTCATATTTGTATAATGTATTTTTGTATATTTATAAAATTATATGTATTAAATGTCCTCTGAAACATAAAGTGAAACAGGGAAGTGAATTGAAGACAACTGGCAGAATGGGAGAAAATGTTTATAAATGATATATCTGAGACATAAAGGATTTTATATGAGGAATATATAATGAACTATTATAACTCAATAAGAGGAAAAGTAATCCAGTTACAATAGACAAATCATGGAATACACATTTATCCAGAAATGATATACAAATAGTTGAGAAGCACATGGAAAAATGCTAAAATCAGTCATTAGGAAAACGCAAATCAAAACCACTAACAGATTATGAGAGACCACACCCATTAACACAACTACAATTAAATCAGACAGTAACAAGTATTGTCAAGGATGTGGAGAAATTGGAGCCCCTCATTCATTGCTGGTGGAAATGTAGAATTCTGAAACTTTGGAAAACAGTTTGGCAGTCCCTCAAAATGTGAAACTAGGAATTTCACTCCTAGGTATAGACACAAAAGAACTACAAACATATTCCATACAAAAAATGTCACACAAATGTTCATAGCAGCGTTATCCATAATAGCCAAAAAGTGGAGACAGGTTAAATATCCATTAACTGATGGATGGATAAACAAGATGAGGTCTATCCATACAACAGAATATCATTCAGCAACAAAAGTAAGTACTAACACATGCTACCACATGGATTAACCCTGAAAACATGCTAGGTGGAAGAAGTCAGTCTCAAAATACTACATATTATTTGATTCCATTTGTATGAAATGTCCAGAACAGACAAATATGTAGATCTACAGATCTGGAAATTGAGTTAATGATTGTCTATTGGCTTAGGGTGGAGGGAATGGAATGGGCCTAGTTTTTTGGAGGGGGAGACATAAATGTTTTAAAATAAGATAGTGGTGGTGATTATATAACCTTGCAAATATTCCTAAAAAGCATCAAATTGTACATTTTGAATGAGTGAATTATATAGTAATTATAAGCCAAAAGGGCTATTTGGTTGCGGGGGAACACGGAGCTAACAGGCTTATAGGTGGTTTAGTAACACACCCTTAGTCATGTTCCCAGTAAGTGGCAAAACTAGAATTTAAGTCTGATTGTCCAAGTGCAAACTCTATTCTTCCACTTCAAGTCCCTCAGGCTGCTTTCTAATTCCAAAATAAAAATGTTTGTAAACCAACATTTTGCAAGGAGAGATTCAAAGAAGCTGATGTTGCTTCCCTTACACATTGGAGGACTTTTCATTCAAAGCACAGATGCCCTTTAGTGAAGTCTCACACTATTATTTATTGAACAATAGGAAATCATGACACAGTGACAACAGAAGTCATGTGGGTAGTTTTCAAGGTAGCTGAAGCTGGTGTCAGCTCTGAAATACACTGGGATGCGAGCAAATTCTTGAAGATTTCCAGTGTCCCTCCAATAAAGGGTTTGTTCCCATGGCCTCTCTTTCTGGCAAAAACCCCTACCCCAGATCAATCCTCAAAATATTGTTTGCTCTCCCCAGTCCAAGGCATAGCCACAGCCCATGGCAGCCCCTCTCAATAAGTTGGCGTTAAGGATAACTTTAAGATGCACCAATGTGGCTGGGTGCCATGGCTCTTGGGAGGCCGAAGCAGGCAGATCACCTGAGTTCAGGAGTTCAAGACCAGCCTGGCCAACATGGCAAAACCCTGTCTCTACTAAAAATACAAAAATTAGCCCAGCGTGGTAGCATGCATCTGTAATCCCAGCTACTTAGGAGGCTAAGACAGGAGAATTGCTTGAACCCAGGAGGCGGAGGTTGCGGCGAGCTGAGATCATGCCATTGCACTCCAGACTGGTGACAGAGTGAGACTGTCAAAAAAAAAAAAAAAAAATGCACCAATGTAAAGTGGCAGGTTCTCTATCACCAAACAACCAAACATTATGATATTACAAGGGTAAAATCCTAACACAAAAGGACTGCGACTGTATTAATAATGACTCAGCCAGAGAGAGGAGGTGATAAGTGCAGATTTCTTTTATAGGACCTTTACTTGCAACCCAGAACACAGCCTTTGCAGAAAACCAGCAGGCCTGTTTCACCGTTCAATTCAATTCTCACTTTTTCTCCTGGAGTTGTGTGTATATGTGGGGGGTGGTGATGGTGGAATTCTGGCTTTATGGAATAGTCTTAAAATAATGTGCCATAAAAATTTCACCTTTCTTGAAATAGAAATATGAGCAACAAATAAACAGGGTAGCAGAATAGAGAAGGCTTAAACATCCATGTGGGTCCATATCCTTGTTTACACCACACACTGGTATTCTCTAAGACTCCTAACCTTTCTACTGAAATATCTGCATTTTCCAGAATGTTCTATGAGATGTGAGTACAAATAGTTATGCTCTTAGGCTGCATCCTCCTTCTCACTTTGCTTTGTGCAAAATTGAAAATTTCTGTACTAGAGAAATGAAAGACATGTCCATTTAGAAGTCCTTCGTGGAAGAGGTCAACACTTCAAATACGTGGAAGGAAGTCATGTTAATATCTTCAGGATGCTAAATCACAAGGTGACTATGTAGACCTCTGCGTGGCAATGTTTCCTAAGCACGGGCGCCCTGACCTGACATGATTACCTGGACAGAATGCATGCATTACGTTGTGTTGTTTCCTCAACCTGTGTTTTCTTCAGGCATTATACTTTCAGAACTACAACAACAATTTGGATAAACATCTGTGTTTTAATTAGAATGAAAAGAATATTTTAATTAATGTCATGTATAATTTTGTATCATACTTATGTACAATTTTATGTCTAACCATATATATAGTTAGCTGTATATGCCTAATGTAATCAAGAAGTAAAATTTCCAACCAGCCTTCTAATTATATGGGCATCAATTATCCTGACAATCATAAGAAAGCTACCTGAACCCTTCCTTTGAGATTTCTAGATCTCTCTGGCATACTGGGCTGAAATCCTAACATTTTCTTCTTTTTGCACAGTGCTTAAGGCCAGTTTCTTTGGTCTATTAACTCACTTGTAGAAAGGAAGAGTAAATTGTCCTTGACTGCACAAACAGCCTTGACTTTTTTTTTTTTTTTCCATGAATACAAATGGAAGATTTTTAAAGCTTGGCAGTGTGCAAAGACATGACTCCTAAGACAAATTAAAGATCAGGAAAACTTTTTTTTATTTTTTAATTTAAAACTTGATTTTTGGGGGAGTTAGCCTGGGTGGTAATTATGATTCTGACACTGTTTGGCAATCTTAGACAACCACATAATCTCCCTAGACACATATTTTTCACTAATTTAAAAAAGTGTGAATTTAATGTAGGAAGGATACACCAGATGACCTCAAATACTTACCCAGTTTAAAAAATTGATGGTTTCATAATTTAATATGCATAGAACTAGTACTCTCCTCCTCTTCCTGGACTTCTAACAGACGCTGCTACCATATGCTCCTCCTGTGCGCTGTGCAGTGATCCATTGTAGCAATTATGTGATTGTATTGGAATTTTGTGTTCTATATTTGTCATTCTAGGAGCTTATTAACTTAAGGCCAAAGTCTGAGTTTGCTGTTTCTTTTTAAAACTTCACGTTCTAAGTTTCAAACATGTAGCTTAGCACAAAGTGATTCTAAATATGAAGTTGTGTTAAATGAACTGAAGGAATTAATAAATTAACTGATAGTATTAAGCAATAAAAATTGAATTACTTGTACTTTGCATTTTCAAAAAGAAAAAAAAAAAAAACTTGTGTCAAGTGTGGGTTTACCAACAGGCAGCCACCTGGGGGATACATTCCAAGTGGACTGGTCAATGTTTCCCATCTTAGTATGCAATCTCTGTAGCTCTGGAATTCCCCAACATATTAATCTAGGTGTTACTTAAAAGCTTTTGGTCCTCAAGTGTTCATTGTGAAAATGCAAATATCTCGGTAGAACAGAGAAGAAGGCATTTATTAGATAGTATTAAAAGTAGAGCTAGGCCGGGCGCGGTGGCTCAAGCCTGTAATCCCAGCACTTTGGGAGGCCGAGACGGGCGGATCACGAGGTCAGGAGATCGAGACTATCCTGGCTAACATGGTGAAACCCCGTCTCTACTAAAAATACAAAAAACTAGCCGGGCGTGGTGGCGGGCGCCTGTAGTCTCAGCTACTTGGGAGGCTGAGGCGGGAGAATGGCGTGAAGCCGGGAGGCGGAGCTTGCAGTGAGGAGATCACGCCACTGCACTCCAGCCTGGGCGACACAGCGAGACTCCGTCTAAAAAAAAAAAAAAAAAAAAAGTAGAGCTAAAAGCGAGAACAGCAAGGAGAGAAAGAAGTGTGTTCTGGATAAGACAAGACAAAGAATAAGACCATTTTCTTTTATTTCTCATTTTTTTTGTCTGTCTGACTACTCTGTGCCAGACACATATTACAGCCTGGCCAACATGAGTCCTTAAGGGTCTGATGGGGAGTAGAGATGATTAAGCAAGAAATTCTACCACGGAATGATCAGTGCTGGGCTGGGGAAACATAGGGGCTACCATAGAGGGATCAGAGAAAGCTTCCAGTGGGGAGGGAGGCTCAGCTAAAAATGTAAGATTCATGTTGTAAGGTTTAGAATGTTGTGGGGAGAAAGGGGGTTGGGGAGACATGATTCTGGAGACTGAAGCAGGGGCTGGCACATACAGGTCTTGTAAACCATGTAAAATACGTAAACCATATTAAATAATTCTGTCTCAGGGTCAAAGAGTATTTCCCTATAGAGTTTTAGACAGAGGAGTGACAGATCTGGTATAGATTTTTCAAAATTCTCTCTAGATTTCCTCTAAGAACATTATTTCTTGGAGAGAGGTATATTGGAAGCCAAGAGCTCAAATTAAGAGGCTTTTCCAGATCAAGTAAGAGACAAGAGTGGCCTAGACTAAGTCAAGGACCAGTTTGATAGAGAAAAGAAAATGCATTTAGCAGGTAGAAGGAGCAGGTCTCAATAATTCATGTGATCTGGAGGTAAAGAAGAAAGAGGAATTGAGAATTAATTATGGGCTTGGGACACTCCATAGGTTTTTAACGATACCATTGGTTCAAGTGAGAAACATGAAAGCAAATTCATGTTTCTGAGAAGTCCTGGTAAAGTGCATTTGAAACATGTTTCGTTGAAATGAAAAAGCTAGTTGTATATTGGCGTTGTGGGCAGGAAAGACAGGTTTAAGTGATGTTAGGATAGTGGGAAACGGAAGTGATGATATTCCTGGAGAAACATGGGCAATTTGTTTGTTAGACATTTTTACTTAACTATAGTGTTTATCAGCAAATCCCTGTGATTGTGATTCTGATGAGACTCCAGTTAAAAATCACTAGCTGGGGACCAGTCAAGGAGAGGGACTTGGAGAGAGCACTGAGGGATGCTGGCCTTTAAAAAATGTGCAGAGGAAAGGGGTCCTATCTTGGAAACTAGAAAGAGCAAGTGGAAGGTTAGGAGATGCATGAGCTGGAGGTGTGGTAAAGTCAGTGGGGCCCAGCCAGGTCCTTTATGGCAAAGACTGAGAAGGTGTCATGGATTTAAGAAACAGAAGGTGGCACAGAGCCATGAATTCTAAATCATCGCAGCCTTTTCTTCCCCGCTGGCACAGCCTGACTCCCACTTTAGAGCTGCAAGGCAATGCATAGGCTTTTTATGCATGACATAATACAGGGGTTGCCAAATTTTCTCTGTAAAGAGCCAGGTAGTAAATATTTTGGGTTCTCTGTTGCCACAGTTCAACTCTGGCATTGTGGCACAAATGTAGCCATGGGCACTATGCGAATGAAAAGATGTAACTATGTTCCAATAAAACTTTATTTACAAAAGAAAGGTTGAGTGCAGGATCTATCGGCCCAGAGGCAATATTTTGTAGACCCCTGACATAATATTTTCTCGAAAACCAGAAATCAAAAATAAGAACTCTTATATACCTTTCACCCAGCTCCCGTTTATATTAACATTTTACGTAACTGTAAGCACAATGATCAAAACCAAGAAATTAATGCCCATATAACAGTATTAACTAAATTATATACTTTAATTTTCCAATACTATTAAAGAATATACACCTTCTCTACATTCCAAGTTTTTCCACTAATGTGCTGCTTTGTGTTAGGATCCAATCCACAATTGCATTTTCAATTTAGTTGTTATATCCTCCAATCTGTGAGTTTTTCAGTTTTTCCTTATTTTTGACCCTGATATATTTGAGAAGTACTAGTCAGTTATTTTGTATCATGTCTCTTAATTGGGTTTATATGTTGATTTTACATTATTAACTTGAAGTTACACATTTTGGGCAGGAATACAATAGAAGTGTGTATCATATTGGGGGGAACATGATGTGAATATATCTTCCTCCTGGAGATGCTAACCTTGATTACTTGGTTCAGGTGAGTTTCCCCAAAGTAAATTTACTAATTTTTCTTTTGCAATTAATATCTCAAGGAGGGAGATACTTTCAGATTATACTTCTCAAATTTTTACCCACTAATCTGAGCATCTGTTGGCCAATCTTGCCTGCGACAAAAAGATTGTTGCTTATAATTATTAGGTGTTCGCAACTTGTCTCCAAACTTAAATAATCATAGGGAAAAGTAAGGTTTCCATGTCCATACAACTTTGTTGCCAGAATACTAACAAAAAAATATGGTTGTTTCCCGTGGAGATAAATTTTAATGCCCAGGCAGGCAGAAGCTGCCACAGCGGATATTGCAGTTGTTTCAAAATGCTAGAAACGCTTTGCTTAGAGCAAGGATGGCAGATGCTGAGATGATGCAGGTGCAAATGCTTTCTCTAAAGTATCCTGGGAGGTGGTGTAAGCTGCTACAGTCTAGTGTAGCACAGGGCTGGCTTTGGCAAAGGTCATTTAAACCTAAATTTAAAAAATTTCAAGGGAGGATGTGCCTTTCTTCTTCACTCATTGTTAACTTGTCTATGTGATACCAGGAATCTGTAGCCATCCTACAACATATGAGGGGAGGTTGTTCTGAAAAACAGACGACAGAGTATAGAAACAGAAGGCTTTGAAGTCTATGGAGATGTCAATAACAGAATGCATTACCAAGACATGAAGCCAACTACCCCCTCTGAACAACTGTTATATCAGAAAATAACCTTTGTGTATCATTGGGCAATATAATCAGAATATTGTCTTATCTGCAGGCCAGATCATTTTGGCAAAGGACATCTATGATAACCTTAATGAAGTTTTGGAGAAGCTCAACAGGCTAGGTGTGCCACTTGTCAATATTTGGTCCAGACCATTTAGAAATAATCTGATGAAATGTGTCATGTGCTTTTAACTTCTACAAGCTGGAGAAATTGAAAATAAAGGCCATCATGAGGTTTTTGAGTGCAAATACATCAACATAGGTGAATCCTAGTGAGTAAAATGATTTCTCTTAATTTTATAAAATATTTATAAATATGTATAAAATGTGTACTAAACTCTACTTACTTTTAAAGGTTACAACTTTTCTATGTCCTTAGTGGCTCAACATGAGGCTATATAAAATAGAAGTGGAGAGGCTACAGGCCAAAACTATTTCTACCTTGTTAAAGCACAAGTGAAATTCCATCCGTTTATGCTGAACATCAGTATGTCCCAATTTTTTTTTCTTTAATCATATTATAATTTCTATGCTGCCGCAGCTACACACTTGCTCTGTAGGGCACAGAGTAGAAGGGAAAGCTAGACCAAGCCGATCGGTGTAAATTAGCAAGAAAGGTTTCCTGGTTTCAGGGAAATCAGAAAGGTATCCTATTTATTCCACAATTCTCATTTCTTTTTTCTAGACCTTGAACTTTTTTCATATATATGCATATATTATAACTTGGGGAGATGAGATAGTTTTAGGTATTTTATGAGGAAAACTTTGTAAGCTTTAAAGTACAAGTTTTTATTTAAGACATTATTTTCGTTTTTTGATGAAGGAAGCAATTCAAAACACAGGAGAGTGGAGGAAAATAAGAACTTGTCACTGAGAATCTGATGAATACCAGAAAAGAGAACAAATCTCATTTCAGTCATCTATTCCCTACAAGTGCACACAGTGAAGTGTCTGATTGTTCTGGAGACAAAAATTGTCAGATGATACAGGTTCAAGAAAATAAAGTATGCAGCATGGTTTTGTCCTATAAATAATTGTCGTGGAATCATTACAACTAGTTAAATTTGAAGTAACCTAGCATGACATAGAAAAATGTTCTTTCATAAAAGATTTTTGGTAGAACTTGTATGTACAAGATGGAGACAATTGAAGTTGGAGTACAACCATCTTGCAGTTTTCCAGGATACTTTCCAGTTCATCCTCTAATGGTCATTTAGACTAAACTAAGAAAGAGAAATGAAGAGTGAAAAGAAAAGCAGCTGCCTCTAAGCCTGGTTTCTGCAGAGTCTAATGAAATGGCAATGACTCACGATTATGCCAGATATGGCAGCTATTTGATGTAAGTGTTATTTTAACATCTACATCAATGGTGTTATTAATAATCTTAAAATTGAAATATCAAATGAGGATGGATCACACTCAGTTTGAGCTTAAAAGGCAGCTTCTAAAAGAGTTTGAAATTAGAAAAAATGAGTGGTTAGACGTCACATAGCATTTTAAAATTACAAACAATTTTCAAGCATTTCCCTCATCAAGGACACATTATTCAAAGAAGGCAATGAAGCCAAAGGATGCAGGTCTCCATGTGGTCAAGGGTGGGACACAAATACTATATTCAGACCCTGAGTACTGGCCACTTTCTTCTGCAAAATCCTCATTCCCCTGGTAAGGCCATTGCAATATTTAACGTTACCTAAAATTGACTTTTTCCTCTCCTGCAATTTCCGAGAGACAAAAACATGGTTGAAATTATCTTAAACCTTAGAAACAGACTAAGTAATTGATTGATTGTTTTTTTTCTTTCTGTGTGTGATTTCTAATTACGTGTGTGGGAGGTTGTAGAGTTTGAAGAATCCAGTGAAAACTGGGATTCTCAGTAATTTAAGTGTAACAAACCTTATTATCCCCTTCTACAGATACACAGAGCAGGGAGTTGCTTTTGGAAAACAAGTGTTGTACCCATGTCTTGGTTTGGTTTCTTTGCTTAATTATTTACCTGTTTCTATTATTGTGTGTGCTGAACCTGTGATAACTTAAAATAAGGATTCTGATTACGTTGTTACAGCTGGAGGTTTTTAAGAGAAAACCTTCCTAGACAATAAAACATAAGAATAATACAGTATGGCCAGGAAGAGATAGTGCCTTGAAATTTTCAACTAATCTTATTGTGCTGGGGTTTTCAAAAAATTTATATTTACCTCAGACACCTCACATGGGTGGGTTTTCATGAGGTAATTTGTGCTCATTTTTGGTGGGAATGAGACGAATAAGATGTATATTTATCCTATTGAAGGTAGTATAATACTAAACACACAAGCATTTTAAATTGCTTGGTGAACTTTATAATGCAGAAGGATTAGGATGTTGAAGAAATCATGCTATCACTTAATGATTGATATTTTCTTTTTTTTTTTTTTTTTTTTTTTTTTTTTTTTTTTTTTTTTTTTT